>NW_026871823.1:0-38339 GCF_028564815.1 Eubalaena glacialis | reverse complement strand
TTCTTAGCAGATGGAGGCAGTCTTTCCCTTGTACTAGGTAGCTAGGCAGAATCATCAGATAAACATGCTTTGTCATCGAGCTTGAAAGTGGGACACTGATGGGAAAGTTCACATTTTCCCGCTTTGCAAGCGACTTGCTTTTGGCTTCAAAGCTGCCTGAACAGCACTAGCGGCCCACCTTCTCTTCACTGCAGGACTTTCGCTGTGGGCCAAGGTTGCGTTCTCTCAATGCCAAAAATGTGCTGACAATTCCCTTCTAGAAACTCATCCTACTGCACTCCAAATTCAGCTCCGGCCAATGAAAGGTGACCTAAGGCCACAAGGTAAGATCCAGTGTTTCATATCAGCAGAGCTGGGTGTGCATTGTATCCACGAAACCATACTCTGAAATGGAGTGCCTTAACTCTGCTATGCCCCTGGCGACACATAGGACAGTGGATCGTGCACCCATTTCGCATGATGACCACTGTGTGCCTGAAGAGCGTCCTCTGGCTTCTGAGGAACCCTAGGCGAAATAGGCCCCTGGGAAGCACTCTTCCCATTCATAGCAAGGGAAAAGTACTGCTTTCTGGGTTGCCAAGGAAGAGTGTCCCAGTCGTCAAAGAGCCTCGCGAAAGCAGTGCTGGGCAGACTCTGTTTGCAAGTCGACTGGCCTCAGTGACTGAAAGGGAATTCCACTGCTAATACACAGTGTGCTGACGATTGAGGCCTGGACTCAGGACAGCACGCAGGCAGAAGCGAAAGCTGAGCTCTGCGTCCAGCCTGAAGACCAGTACACTTTTCACACTTAACTCTGTTGGGATGTGCAAGAGCCATGGTCACCGAGGCCTACCTAAGGTACTGAAATACTTCCCCAGTTCAGCCTAGGCAGAGGACTCGGTTGCCAAAGGATCTCCATGGAAGGGCCCTGTGAGTTCCGTGTGTTTCCTTGAGGGAGTCAGAAACGACTGAGGGTAACTATAGGAGCTCATGGTTGAAAGCAGGCTACCCTGGCAAAACCTTATTTTCCTCCGCGGTAGGCGAGACAGTTGCGGTTTGAAAGCTGCCTGAAAAACACTCCTGCTGCCCATCTTCTCTTTGCTGCCTGAAGGCGTCACCAAAGTACTATGAGTGTACTCGTATGAGGCATGCTGTCTCAGTTCCTTGCTGGAAGCTCCTCCAGGAGCACTCTGGAACTTACCAGCCAAAGAAATGGCACCCCAGGCCTCATGGAAAAGTCCAGATTTCTCCCATTGCAAGCTTAGTTGTGCCATAGTAGCGAAGAAGCATGTGTTAAAGGAAAGCTGCAACACGGTTACATATTTCGACTCGTTGGGCACTCACGTTCTTTGTAACATCTGTGAAGGGGCACTGAACGCCGCCAACTCTTCTCTTGCCTTTGAGTCCCAGGAGGCAAACGGGTTCGTTTGCTTTAACGCTGTGAATGTGCAGCGGTAATGGCAAAGCCCTGCCCGGATCGCTCGACAGCTCTCGTTTGTACAGCATTCAAACGGCCTCAGGAACGCCGTTCTAAGCAGCCTTACATTCCATGCTGGTGTGCCCAAGGAGGAATTTGGATTCTTCTGAGAAACACCACTGTGCCTCACTAATGAAACCTGTGAAAACCCAAAGGACCTCTCCCTACGGCAGTCGGAAGCTAGATGTTGAGTTCCTGACTGAAAACACCGGACAGCTTTCCCTGTGTCTTTGTTGGAATTCTGGGACCATCCAGATTCACAAGGCCTAACTTTTGCACGGCGGGGGAATGCTCTTGTGCATGTACAGCATTCCCCACGTGAAAACCTTTCTTAGCAGATGGAGGCAGTCTTTCCCTTGTACTAGGTAGCTAGGCAGAATCATCAGATAAACATGCTTTGTCATCGAGCTTGAAAGTGGGACACTGATGGGAAAGTTCACATTTTCCCGCTTTGCAAGCGACTTGCTTTTGGCTTCAAAGCTGCCTGAACAGCACTAGCGGCCCACCTTCTCTTCACTGCAGGAGTTTCGCTGTGGGCCAAGGCTGCGTTCTCTCAATGCCAAAAATGTGCTGACAATTCCCTTCTAGAAACTCATCCTACTGCACTCCAAATTCAGCTCCGGCCAATGAAAGGTGACCTAAGGCCACAAGGTAAGATCCAGTGTTTCATATCAGCAGAGCTGGGTGTGCATTGTATCCACGAAACCATACTCTGAAATGGAGTGCCTTAACTCTGCTATGCCCCTGGCGACACATAGGACAGTGGATCGTGCACCCATTTCGCATGATGACCACTGTGTGCCTGAAGAGCGTCCTCTGGCTTCTGAGGAACCCTAGGCGAAATAGGCCCCTGGGAAGCACTCTTCCCATTCATAGCAAGGGAAAAGTACTGCTTTCTGGGTTGCCAAGGAAGAGTGTCCCAGTCGTCAAAGAGCCTCGCGAAAGCAGTGCTGGGCAGACTCTGTTTGCAAGTCGACTGGCCTCAGTGACTGAAAGGGAATTCCACTGCTAATACACAGTGTGCTGACGATTGAGGCCTGGACTCAGGACAGCACGCAGGCAGAAGCGAAAGCTGAGCTCTGCGTCCAGCCTGAAGACCAGTACACTTTTCACACTTAACTCTGTTGGGATGTGCAAGAGCCATGGTCACCGAGGCCTACCTAAGGTACTGAAATACTTCCCCAGTTCAGCCTAGGCAGAGGACTCGGTTGCCAAAGGATCTCCATGGAAGGGCCCTGTGAGTTCCGTGTGTTTCCTTGAGGGAGTCAGAAACGACTGAGGGTAACTATAGGAGCTCATGGTTGAAAGCAGGCTACCCTGGCAAAACCTTATTTTCCTCCGCGGTAGGCGAGACAGTTGCGGTTTGAAAGCTGCCTGAAAAACACTCCTGCTGCCCATCTTCTCTTTGCTGCCTGAAGGCGTCACCAAAGTACTATGAGTGTACTCGTATGAGGCATGCTGTCTCAGTTCCTTGCTGGAAGCTGCTCCAGGAGCACTCTGGAACTTACCAGCCAAAGAAATGGCACCCCAGGCCTCATGGAAAAGTCCAGATTTCTCCCATTGCAAGCTTAGTTGTGCCATAGTAGCGAAGAAGCATGTGTTAAAGGAAAGCTGCAACACGGTTACATATTTCGACTCGTTGGGCACTCACGTTCTTTGTAACATCTGTGAAGGGGCACTGAACGCCGCCAACTCTTCTCTTGCCTTTGAGTCCCAGGAGGCAAACGGGTTCGTTTGCTTTAACGCTGTGAATGTGCAGCGGTAATGGCAAAGCCCTGCCCGGATCGCTCGACAGCTCTCGTTTGTACAGCATTCAAACGGCCTCAGGAACGCCGTTCTAAGCAGCCTTACATTCCATGCTGGTGTGCCCAAGGAGGAATTTGGATTCTTCTGAGAAACACCACTGTGCCTCACTAATGAAACCTGTGAAAACCCAAAGGACCTCTCCCTACGGCAGTCGGAAGCTAGATGTTGAGTTCCAGACTGAAAACACCGGACAGCTTTCCCTGTGTCTTTGTTGGAATTCTGGGACCATCCAGATTCACAAGGCCTAACTTTTGCACGGCGGGGGAATGCTCTTGTGCATGTACAGCATTCCCCACGTGAAAACCTTTCTTAGCAGATGGAGGCAGTCTTTCCCTTGTACTAGGTAGCTAGGCAGAATCATCAGATAAACATGCTTTGTCATCGAGCTTGAAAGTGGGACACTGATGGGAAAGTTCACATTTTCCCGCTTTGCAAGCGACTTGCTTTTGGCTTCAAAGCTGCCTGAACAGCACTAGCGGCCCACCTTCTCTTCACTGCAGCAGTTTCGCTGTGGGCCAAGGCTGCGTTCTCTCAATGCCAAAAATGTGCTGACAATTCCCTTCTAGAAACTCATCCTACTGCACTCCAAATTCAGCTCCGGCCAATGAAAGGTGACCTAAGGCCACAAGGTAAGATCCAGTGTTTCATATCAGCAGAGCTGGGTGTGCATTGTATCCACGAAACCATACTCTGAAATGGAGTGCCTTAACTCTGCTATGCCCCTGGCGACACATAGGACAGTGGATCGTGCACCCATTTCGCATGATGACCACTGTGTGCCTGAAGAGCGTCCTCTGGCTTCTGAGGAACCCTAGGCGAAATAGGCCCCTGGGAAGCACTCTTCCCATTCATAGCAAGGGAAAAGTACTGCTTTCTGGGTTGCCAAGGAAGAGTGTCCCAGTCGTCAAAGAGCCTCGCGAAAGCAGTGCTGGGCAGACTCTGTTTGCAAGTCGACTGGCCTCAGTGACTGAAAGGGAATTCCACTGCTAATACACAGTGTGCTGACGATTGAGGCCTGGACTCAGGACAGCACGCAGGCAGAAGCGAAAGCTGAGCTCTGCGTCCAGCCTGAAGACCAGTACACTTTTCACACTTAACTCTGTTGGGATGTGCAAGAGCCATGGTCACCGAGGCCTACCTAAGGTACTGAAATACTTCCCCAGTTCAGCCTAGGCAGAGGACTCGGTTGCCAAAGGATCTCCATGGAAGGGCCCTGTGAGTTCCGTGTGTTTCCTTGAGGGAGTCAGAAACGACTGAGGGTAACTATAGGAGCTCATGGTTGAAAGCAGGCTACCCTGGCAAAACCTTATTTTCCTCCGCGGTAGGCGAGACAGTTGCGGTTTGAAAGCTGCCTGAAAAACACTCCTGCTGCCCATCTTCTCTTTGCTGCCTGAAGGCGTCACCAAAGTACTATGAGTGTACTCGTATGAGGCATGCTGTCTCAGTTCCTTGCTGGAAGCTGCTCCAGGAGCACTCTGGAACTTACCAGCCAAAGAAATGGCACCCCAGGCCTCATGGAAAAGTCCAGATTTCTCCCATTGCAAGCTTAGTTGTGCCATAGTAGCGAAGAAGCATGTGTTAAAGGAAAGCTGCAACACGGTTACATATTTCGACTCGTTGGGCACTCACGTTCTTTGTAACATCTGTGAAGGGGCACTGAACGCCGCCAACTCTTCTCTTGCCTTTGAGTCCCAGGAGGCAAACGGGTTCGTTTGCTTTAACGCTGTGAATGTGCAGCGGTAATGGCAAAGCCCTGCCCGGATCGCTCGACAGCTCTCGTTTGTACAGCATTCAAACGGCCTCAGGAACGCCGTTCTAAGCAGCCTTACATTCCATGCTGGTGTGCCCAAGGAGGAATTTGGATTCTTCTGAGAAACACCACTGTGCCTCACTAATGAAACCTGTGAAAACCCAAAGGACCTCTCCCTACGGCAGTCGGAAGCTAGATGTTGAGTTCCAGACTGAAAACACCGGACAGCTTTCCCTGTGTCTTTGTTGGAATTCTGGGACCATCCAGATTCACAAGGCCTAACTTTTGCACGGCGGGGGAATGCTCTTGTGCATGTACAGCATTCCCCACGTGAAAACCTTTCTTAGCAGATGGAGGCAGTCTTTCCCTTGTACTAGGTAGCTAGGCAGAATCATCAGATAAACATGCTTTGTCATCGAGCTTGAAAGTGGGACACTGATGGGAAAGTTCACATTTTCCCGCTTTGCAAGCGACTTGCTTTTGGCTTCAAAGCTGCCTGAACAGCACTAGCGGCCCACCTTCTCTTCACTGCAGGACTTTCGCTGTGGGCCAAGGCTGCGTTCTCTCAATGCCAAAAATGTGCTGACAATTCCCTTCTAGAAACTCATCCTACTGCACTCCAAATTCAGCTCCGGCCAATGAAAGGTGACCTAAGGCCACAAGGTAAGATCCAGTGTTTCATATCAGCAGAGCTGGGTGTGCATTGTATCCACGAAACCATACTCTGAAATGGAGTGCCTTAACTCTGCTATGCCCCTGGCGACACATAGGACAGTGGATCGTGCACCCATTTCGCATGATGACCACTGTGTGCCTGAAGAGCGTCCTCTGGCTTCTGAGGAACCCTAGGCGAAATAGGCCCCTGGGAAGCACTCTTCCCATTCATAGCAAGGGAAAAGTACTGCTTTCTGGGTTGCCAAGGAAGAGTGTCCCAGTCGTCAAAGAGCCTCGCGAAAGCAGTGCTGGGCAGACTCTGTTTGCAAGTCGACTGGCCTCAGTGACTGAAAGGGAATTCCACTGCTAATACACAGTGTGCTGACGATTGAGGCCTGGACTCAGGACAGCACGCAGGCAGAAGCGAAAGCTGAGCTCTGCGTCCAGCCTGAAGACCAGTACACTTTTCACACTTAACTCTGTTGGGATGTGCAAGAGCCATGGTCACCGAGGCCTACCTAAGGTACTGAAATACTTCCCCAGTTCAGCCTAGGCAGAGGACTCGGTTGCCAAAGGATCTCCATGGAAGGGCCCTGTGAGTTCCGTGTGTTTCCTTGAGGGAGTCAGAAACGACTGAGGGTAACTATAGGAGCTCATGGTTGAAAGCAGGCTACCCTGGCAAAACCTTATTTTCCTCCGCGGTAGGCGAGACAGTTGCGGTTTGAAAGCTGCCTGAAAAACACTCCTGCTGCCCATCTTCTCTTTGCTGCCTGAAGGCGTCACCAAAGTACTATGAGTGTACTCGTATGAGGCATGCTGTCTCAGTTCCTTGCTGGAAGCTCCTCCAGGAGCACTCTGGAACTTACCAGCCAAAGAAATGGCACCCCAGGCCTCATGGAAAAGTCCAGATTTCTCCCATTGCAAGCTTAGTTGTGCCATAGTAGCGAAGAAGCATGTGTTAAAGGAAAGCTGCAACACGGTTACATATTTCGACTCGTTGGGCACTCACGTTCTTTGTAACATCTGTGAAGGGGCACTGAACGCCGCCAACTCTTCTCTTGCCTTTGAGTCCCAGGAGGCAAACGGGTTCGTTTGCTTTAACGCTGTGAATGTGCAGCGGTAATGGCAAAGCCCTGCCCGGATCGCTCGACAGCTCTCGTTTGTACAGCATTCAAACGGCCTCAGGAACGCCGTTCTAAGCAGCCTTACATTCCATGCTGGTGTGCCCAAGGAGGAATTTGGATTCTTCTGAGAAACACCACTGTGCCTCACTAATGAAACCTGTGAAAACCCAAAGGACCTCTCCCTACGGCAGTCGGAAGCTAGATGTTGAGTTCCAGACTGAAAACACCGGACAGCTTTCCCTGTGTCTTTGTTGGAATTCTGGGACCATCCAGATTCACAAGGCCTAACTTTTGCACGGCGGGGGAATGCTCTTGTGCATGTACAGCAGTCCCCACGTGAAAACCTTTCTTAGCAGATGGAGGCAGTCTTTCCCTTGTACTAGGTAGCTAGGCAGAATCATCAGATAAACATGCTTTGTCATCGAGCTTGAAAGTGGGACACTGATGGGAAAGTTCACATTTTCCCGCTTTGCAAGCGACTTGCTTTTGGCTTCAAAGCTGCCTGAACAGCACTAGCGGCCCACCTTCTCTTCACTGCAGGACTTTCGCTGTGGGCCAAGGCTGCGTTCTCTCAATGCCAAAAATGTGCTGACAATTCCCTTCTAGAAACTCATCCTACTGCACTCCAAATTCAGCTCCGGCCAATGAAAGGTGACCTAAGGCCACAAGGTAAGATCCAGTGTTTCATATCAGCAGAGCTGGGTGTGCATTGTATCCACGAAACCATACTCTGAAATGGAGTGCCTTAACTCTGCTATGCCCCTGGCGACACATAGGACAGTGGATCGTGCACCCATTTCGCATGATGACCACTGTGTGCCTGAAGAGCGTCCTCTGGCTTCTGAGGAACCCTAGGCGAAATAGGCCCCTGGGAAGCACTCTTCCCATTCATAGCAAGGGAAAAGTACTGCTTTCTGGGTTGCCAAGGAAGAGTGTCCCAGTCGTCAAAGAGCCTCGCGAAAGCAGTGCTGGGCAGACTCTGTTTGCAAGTCGACTGGCCTCAGTGACTGAAAGGGAATTCCACTGCTAATACACAGTGTGCTGACGATTGAGGCCTGGACTCAGGACAGCACGCAGGCAGAAGCGAAAGCTGAGCTCTGCGTCCAGCCTGAAGACCAGTACACTTTTCACACTTAACTCTGTTGGGATGTGCAAGAGCCATGGTCACCGAGGCCTACCTAAGGTACTGAAATACTTCCCCAGTTCAGCCTAGGCAGAGGACTCGGTTGCCAAAGGATCTCCATGGAAGGGCCCTGTGAGTTCCGTGTGTTTCCTTGAGGGAGTCAGAAACGACTGAGGGTAACTATAGGAGCTCATGGTTGAAAGCAGGCTACCCTGGCAAAACCTTATTTTCCTCCGCGGTAGGCGAGACAGTTGCGGTTTGAAAGCTGCCTGAAAAACACTCCTGCTGCCCATCTTCTCTTTGCTGCCTGAAGGCGTCACCAAAGTACTATGAGTGTACTCGTATGAGGCATGCTGTCTCAGTTCCTTGCTGGAAGCTCCTCCAGGAGCACTCTGGAACTTACCAGCCAAAGAAATGGCACCCCAGGCCTCATGGAAAAGTCCAGATTTCTCCCATTGCAAGCTTAGTTGTGCCATAGTAGCGAAGAAGCATGTGTTAAAGGAAAGCTGCAACACGGTTACATATTTCGACTCGTTGGGCACTCACGTTCTTTGTAACATCTGTGAAGGGGCACTGAACGCCGCCAACTCTTCTCTTGCCTTTGAGTCCCAGGAGGCAAACGGGTTCGTTTGCTTTAACGCTGTGAATGTGCAGCGGTAATGGCAAAGCCCTGCCCGGATCGCTCGACAGCTCTCGTTTGTACAGCATTCAAACGGCCTCAGGAACGCCGTTCTAAGCAGCCTTACATTCCATGCTGGTGTGCCCAAGGAGGAATTTGGATTCTTCTGAGAAACACCACTGTGCCTCACTAATGAAACCTGTGAAAACCCAAAGGACCTCTCCCTACGGCAGTCGGAAGCTAGATGTTGAGTTCCAGACTGAAAACACCGGACAGCTTTCCCTGTGTCTTTGTTGGAATTCTGGGACCATCCAGATTCACAAGGCCTAACTTTTGCACGGCGGGGGAATGCTCTTGTGCATGTACAGCAGTCCCCACGTGAAAACCTTTCTTAGCAGATGGAGGCAGTCTTTCCCTTGTACTAGGTAGCTAGGCAGAATCATCAGATAAACATGCTTTGTCATCGAGCTTGAAAGTGGGACACTGATGGGAAAGTTCACATTTTCCCGCTTTGCAAGCGACTTGCTTTTGGCTTCAAAGCTGCCTGAACAGCACTAGCGGCCCACCTTCTCTTCACTGCAGGACTTTCGCTGTGGGCCAAGGCTGCGTTCTCTCAATGCCAAAAATGTGCTGACAATTCCCTTCTAGAAACTCATCCTACTGCACTCCAAATTCAGCTCCGGCCAATGAAAGGTGACCTAAGGCCACAAGGTAAGATCCAGTGTTTCATATCAGCAGAGCTGGGTGTGCATTGTATCCACGAAACCATACTCTGAAATGGAGTGCCTTAACTCTGCTATGGCCCTGGCGACACATAGGACAGTGGATCGTGCACCCATTTCGCATGATGACCACTGTGTGCCTGAAGAGCGTCCTCTGGCTTCTGAGGAACCCTAGGCGAAATAGGCCCCTGGGAAGCACTCTTCCCATTCATAGCAAGGGAAAAGTACTGCTTTCTGGGTTGCCAAGGAAGAGTGTCCCAGTCGTCAAAGAGCCTCGCGAAAGCAGTGCTGGGCAGACTCTGTTTGCAAGTCGACTGGCCTCAGTGACTGAAAGGGAATTCCACTGCTAATACACAGTGTGCTGACGATTGAGGCCTGGACTCAGGACAGCACGCAGGCAGAAGCGAAAGCTGAGCTCTGCGTCCAGCCTGAAGACCAGTACACTTTTCACACTTAACTCTGTTGGGATGTGCAAGAGCCATGGTCACCGAGGCCTACCTAAGGTACTGAAATACTTCCCCAGTTCAGCCTAGGCAGAGGACTCGGTTGCCAAAGGATCTCCATGGAAGGGCCCTGTGAGTTCCGTGTGTTTCCTTGAGGGAGTCAGAAACGACTGAGGGTAACTATAGGAGCTCATGGTTGAAAGCAGGCTACCCTGGCAAAACCTTATTTTCCTCCGCGGTAGGCGAGACAGTTGCGGTTTGAAAGCTGCCTGAAAAACACTCCTGCTGCCCATCTTCTCTTTGCTGCCTGAAGGCGTCACCAAAGTACTATGAGTGTACTCGTATGAGGCATGCTGTCTCAGTTCCTTGCTGGAAGCTCCTCCAGGAGCACTCTGGAACTTACCAGCCAAAGAAATGGCACCCCAGGCCTCATGGAAAAGTCCAGATTTCTCCCATTGCAAGCTTAGTTGTGCCATAGTAGCGAAGAAGCATGTGTTAAAGGAAAGCTGCAACACGGTTACATATTTCGACTCGTTGGGCACTCACGTTCTTTGTAACATCTGTGAAGGGGCACTGAACGCCGCCAACTCTTCTCTTGCCTTTGAGTCCCAGGAGGCAAACGGGTTCGTTTGCTTTAACGCTGTGAATGTGCAGCGGTAATGGCAAAGCCCTGCCCGGATCGCTCGACAGCTCTCGTTTGTACAGCATTCAAACGGCCTCAGGAACGCCGTTCTAAGCAGCCTTACATTCCATGCTGGTGTGCCCAAGGAGGAATTTGGATTCTTCTGAGAAACACCACTGTGCCTCACTAATGAAACCTGTGAAAACCCAAAGGACCTCTCCCTACGGCAGTCGGAAGCTAGATGTTGAGTTCCAGACTGAAAACACCGGACAGCTTTCCCTGTGTCTTTGTTGGAATTCTGGGACCATCCAGATTCACAAGGCCTAACTTTTGCACGGCGGGGGAATGCTCTTGTGCATGTACAGCATTCCCCACGTGAAAACCTTTCTTAGCAGATGGAGGCAGTCTTTCCCTTGTACTAGGTAGCTAGGCAGAATCATCAGATAAACATGCTTTGTCATCGAGCTTGAAAGTGGGACACTGATGGGAAAGTTCACATTTTCCCGCTTTGCAAGCGACTTGCTTTTGGCTTCAAAGCTGCCTGAACAGCACTAGCGGCCCACCTTCTCTTCACTGCAGGACTTTCGCTGTGGGCCAAGGCTGCGTTCTCTCAATGCCAAAAATGTGCTGACAATTCCCTTCTAGAAACTCATCCTACTGCACTCCAAATTCAGCTCCGGCCAATGAAAGGTGACCTAAGGCCACAAGGTAAGATCCAGTGTTTCATATCAGCAGAGCTGGGTGTGCATTGTATCCACGAAACCATACTCTGAAATGGAGTGCCTTAACTCTGCTATGCCCCTGGCGACACATAGGACAGTGGATCGTGCACCCATTTCGCATGATGACCACTGTGTGCCTGAAGAGCGTCCTCTGGCTTCTGAGGAACCCTAGGCGAAATAGGCCCCTGGGAAGCACTCTTCCCATTCATAGCAAGGGAAAAGTACTGCTTTCTGGGTTGCCAAGGAAGAGTGTCCCAGTCGTCAAAGAGCCTCGCGAAAGCAGTGCTGGGCAGACTCTGTTTGCAAGTCGACTGGCCTCAGTGACTGAAAGGGAATTCCACTGCTAATACACAGTGTGCTGACGATTGAGGCCTGGACTCAGGACAGCACGCAGGCAGAAGCGAAAGCTGAGCTCTGCGTCCAGCCTGAAGACCAGTACACTTTTCACACTTAACTCTGTTGGGATGTGCAAGAGCCATGGTCACCGAGGCCTACCTAAGGTACTGAAATACTTCCCCAGTTCAGCCTAGGCAGAGGACTCGGTTGCCAAAGGATCTCCATGGAAGGGCCCTGTGAGTTCCGTGTGTTTCCTTGAGGGAGTCAGAAACGACTGAGGGTAACTATAGGAGCTCATGGTTGAAAGCAGGCTACCCTGGCAAAACCTTATTTTCCTCCGCGGTAGGCGAGACAGTTGCGGTTTGAAAGCTGCCTGAAAAACACTCCTGCTGCCCATCTTCTCTTTGCTGCCTGAAGGCGTCACCAAAGTACTATGAGTGTACTCGTATGAGGCATGCTGTCTCAGTTCCTTGCTGGAAGCTCCTCCAGGAGCACTCTGGAACTTACCAGCCAAAGAAATGGCACCCCAGGCCTCATGGAAAAGTCCAGATTTCTCCCATTGCAAGCTTAGTTGTGCCATAGTAGCGAAGAAGCATGTGTTAAAGGAAAGCTGCAACACGGTTACATATTTCGACTCGTTGGGCACTCACGTTCTTTGTAACATCTGTGAAGGGGCACTGAACGCCGCCAACTCTTCTCTTGCCTTTGAGTCCCAGGAGGCAAACGGGTTCGTTTGCTTTAACGCTGTGAATGTGCAGCGGTAATGGCAAAGCCCTGCCCGGATCGCTCGACAGCTCTCGTTTGTACAGCATTCAAACGGCCTCAGGAACGCCGTTCTAAGCAGCCTTACATTCCATGCTGGTGTGCCCAAGGAGGAATTTGGATTCTTCTGAGAAACACCACTGTGCCTCACTAATGAAACCTGTGAAAACCCAAAGGACCTCTCCCTACGGCAGTCGGAAGCTAGATGTTGAGTTCCTGACTGAAAACACCGGACAGCTTTCCCTGTGTCTTTGTTGGAATTCTGGGACCATCCAGATTCACAAGGCCTAACTTTTGCACGGCGGGGGAATGCTCTTGTGCATGTACAGCATTCCCCACGTGAAAACCTTTCTTAGCAGATGGAGGCAGTCTTTCCCTTGTACTAGGTAGCTAGGCAGAATCATCAGATAAACATGCTTTGTCATCGAGCTTGAAAGTGGGACACTGATGGGAAAGTTCACATTTTCCCGCTTTGCAAGCGACTTGCTTTTGGCTTCAAAGCTGCCTGAACAGCACTAGCGGCCCACCTTCTCTTCACTGCAGGAGTTTCGCTGTGGGCCAAGGCTGCGTTCTCTCAATGCCAAAAATGTGCTGACAATTCCCTTCTAGAAACTCATCCTACTGCACTCCAAATTCAGCTCCGGCCAATGAAAGGTGACCTAAGGCCACAAGGTAAGATCCAGTGTTTCATATCAGCAGAGCTGGGTGTGCATTGTATCCACGAAACCATACTCTGAAATGGAGTGCCTTAACTCTGCTATGCCCCTGGCGACACATAGGACAGTGGATCGTGCACCCATTTCGCATGATGACCACTGTGTGCCTGAAGAGCGTCCTCTGGCTTCTGAGGAACCCTAGGCGAAATAGGCCCCTGGGAAGCACTCTTCCCATTCATAGCAAGGGAAAAGTACTGCTTTCTGGGTTGCCAAGGAAGAGTGTCCCAGTCGTCAAAGAGCCTCGCGAAAGCAGTGCTGGGCAGACTCTGTTTGCAAGTCGACTGGCCTCAGTGACTGAAAGGGAATTCCACTGCTAATACACAGTGTGCTGACGATTGAGGCCTGGACTCAGGACAGCACGCAGGCAGAAGCGAAAGCTGAGCTCTGCGTCCAGCCTGAAGACCAGTACACTTTTCACACTTAACTCTGTTGGGATGTGCAAGAGCCATGGTCACCGAGGCCTACCTAAGGTACTGAAATACTTCCCCAGTTCAGCCTAGGCAGAGGACTCGGTTGCCAAAGGATCTCCATGGAAGGGCCCTGTGAGTTCCGTGTGTTTCCTTGAGGGAGTCAGAAACGACTGAGGGTAACTATAGGAGCTCATGGTTGAAAGCAGGCTACCCTGGCAAAACCTTATTTTCCTCCGCGGTAGGCGAGACAGTTGCGGTTTGAAAGCTGCCTGAAAAACACTCCTGCTGCCCATCTTCTCTTTGCTGCCTGAAGGCGTCACCAAAGTACTATGAGTGTACTCGTATGAGGCATGCTGTCTCAGTTCCTTGCTGGAAGCTCCTCCAGGAGCACTCTGGAACTTACCAGCCAAAGAAATGGCACCCCAGGCCTCATGGAAAAGTCCAGATTTCTCCCATTGCAAGCTTAGTTGTGCCATAGTAGCGAAGAAGCATGTGTTAAAGGAAAGCTGCAACACGGTTACATATTTCGACTCGTTGGGCACTCACGTTCTTTGTAACATCTGTGAAGGGGCACTGAACGCCGCCAACTCTTCTCTTGCCTTTGAGTCCCAGGAGGCAAACGGGTTCGTTTGCTTTAACGCTGTGAATGTGCAGCGGTAATGGCAAAGCCCTGCCCGGATCGCTCGACAGCTCTCGTTTGTACAGCATTCAAACGGCCTCAGGAACGCCGTTCTAAGCAGCCTTACATTCCATGCTGGTGTGCCCAAGGAGGAATTTGGATTCTTCTGAGAAACACCACTGTGCCTCACTAATGAAACCTGTGAAAACCCAAAGGACCTCTCCCTACGGCAGTCGGAAGCTAGATGTTGAGTTCCAGACTGAAAACACCGGACAGCTTTCCCTGTGTCTTTGTTGGAATTCTGGGACCATCCAGATTCACAAGGCCTAACTTTTGCACGGCGGGGGAATGCTCTTGTGCATGTACAGCATTCCCCACGTGAAAACCTTTCTTAGCAGATGGAGGCAGTCTTTCCCTTGTACTAGGTAGCTAGGCAGAATCATCAGATAAACATGCTTTGTCATCGAGCTTGAAAGTGGGACACTGATGGGAAAGTTCACATTTTCCCGCTTTGCAAGCGACTTGCTTTTGGCTTCAAAGCTGCCTGAACAGCACTAGCGGCCCACCTTCTCTTCACTGCAGGACTTTCGCTGTGGGCCAAGGCTGCGTTCTCTCAATGCCAAAAATGTGCTGACAATTCCCTTCTAGAAACTCATCCTACTGCACTCCAAATTCAGCTCCGGCCAATGAAAGGTGACCTAAGGCCACAAGGTAAGATCCAGTGTTTCATATCAGCAGAGCTGGGTGTGCATTGTATCCACGAAACCATACTCTGAAATGGAGTGCCTTAACTCTGCTATGCCCCTGGCGACACATAGGACAGTGGATCGTGCACCCATTTCGCATGATGACCACTGTGTGCCTGAAGAGCGTCCTCTGGCTTCTGAGGAACCCTAGGCGAAATAGGCCCCTGGGAAGCACTCTTCCCATTCATAGCAAGGGAAAAGTACTGCTTTCTGGGTTGCCAAGGAAGAGTGTCCCAGTCGTCAAAGAGCCTCGCGAAAGCAGTGCTGGGCAGACTCTGTTTGCAAGTCGACTGGCCTCAGTGACTGAAAGGGAATTCCACTGCTAATACACAGTGTGCTGACGATTGAGGCCTGGACTCAGGACAGCACGCAGGCAGAAGCGAAAGCTGAGCTCTGCGTCCAGCCTGAAGACCAGTACACTTTTCACACTTAACTCTGTTGGGATGTGCAAGAGCCATGGTCACCGAGGCCTACCTAAGGTACTGAAATACTTCCCCAGTTCAGCCTAGGCAGAGGACTCGGTTGCCAAAGGATCTCCATGGAAGGGCCCTGTGAGTTCCGTGTGTTTCCTTGAGGGAGTCAGAAACGACTGAGGGTAACTATAGGAGCTCATGGTTGAAAGCAGGCTACCCTGGCAAAACCTTATTTTCCTCCGCGGTAGGCGAGACAGTTGCGGTTTGAAAGCTGCCTGAAAAACACTCCTGCTGCCCATCTTCTCTTTGCTGCCTGAAGGCGTCACCAAAGTACTATGAGTGTACTCGTATGAGGCATGCTGTCTCAGTTCCTTGCTGGAAGCTCCTCCAGGAGCACTCTGGAACTTACCAGCCAAAGAAATGGCACCCCAGGCCTCATGGAAAAGTCCAGATTTCTCCCATTGCAAGCTTAGTTGTGCCATAGTAGCGAAGAAGCATGTGTTAAAGGAAAGCTGCAACACGGTTACATATTTCGACTCGTTGGGCACTCACGTTCTTTGTAACATCTGTGAAGGGGCACTGAACGCCGCCAACTCTTCTCTTGCCTTTGAGTCCCAGGAGGCAAACGGGTTCGTTTGCTTTAACGCTGTGAATGTGCAGCGGTAATGGCAAAGCCCTGCCCGGATCGCTCGACAGCTCTCGTTTGTACAGCATTCAAACGGCCTCAGGAACGCCGTTCTAAGCAGCCTTACATTCCATGCTGGTGTGCCCAAGGAGGAATTTGGATTCTTCTGAGAAACACCACTGTGCCTCACTAATGAAACCTGTGAAAACCCAAAGGACCTCTCCCTACGGCAGTCGGAAGCTAGATGTTGAGTTCCAGACTGAAAACACCGGACAGCTTTCCCTGTGTCTTTGTTGGAATTCTGGGACCATCCAGATTCACAAGGCCTAACTTTTGCACGGCGGGGGAATGCTCTTGTGCATGTACAGCATTCCCCACGTGAAAACCTTTCTTAGCAGATGGAGGCAGTCTTTCCCTTGTACTAGGTAGCTAGGCAGAATCATCAGATAAACATGCTTTGTCATCGAGCTTGAAAGTGGGACACTGATGGGAAAGTTCACATTTTCCCGCTTTGCAAGCGACTTGCTTTTGGCTTCAAAGCTGCCTGAACAGCACTAGCGGCCCACCTTCTCTTCACTGCAGGACTTTCGCTGTGGGCCAAGGCTGCGTTCTCTCAATGCCAAAAATGTGCTGACAATTCCCTTCTAGAAACTCATCCTACTGCACTCCAAATTCAGCTCCGGCCAATGAAAGGTGACCTAAGGCCACAAGGTAAGATCCAGTGTTTCATATCAGCAGAGCTGGGTGTGCATTGTATCCACGAAACCATACTCTGAAATGGAGTGCCTTAACTCTGCTATGCCCCTGGCGACACATAGGACAGTGGATCGTGCACCCATTTCGCATGATGACCACTGTGTGCCTGAAGAGCGTCCTCTGGCTTCTGAGGAACCCTAGGCGAAATAGGCCCCTGGGAAGCACTCTTCCCATTCATAGCAAGGGAAAAGTACTGCTTTCTGGGTTGCCAAGGAAGAGTGTCCCAGTCGTCAAAGAGCCTCGCGAAAGCAGTGCTGGGCAGACTCTGTTTGCAAGTCGACTGGCCTCAGTGACTGAAAGGGAATTCCACTGCTAATACACAGTGTGCTGACGATTGAGGCCTGGACTCAGGACAGCACGCAGGCAGAAGCGAAAGCTGAGCTCTGCGTCCAGCCTGAAGACCAGTACACTTTTCACACTTAACTCTGTTGGGATGTGCAAGAGCCATGGTCACCGAGGCCTACCTAAGGTACTGAAATACTTCCCCAGTTCAGCCTAGGCAGAGGACTCTGTTGCCAAAGGATCTCCATGGAAGGGCCCTGTGAGTTCCGTGTGTTTCCTTGAGGGAGTCAGAAACGACTGAGGGTAACTATAGGAGCTCATGGTTGAAAGCAGGCTACCCTGGCAAAACCTTATTTTCCTCCGCGGTAGGCGAGACAGTTGCGGTTTGAAAGCTGCCTGAAAAACACTCCTGCTGCCCATCTTCTCTTTGCTGCCTGAAGGCGTCACCAAAGTACTATGAGTGTACTCGTATGAGGCATGCTGTCTCAGTTCCTTGCTGGAAGCTCCTCCAGGAGCACTCTGGAACTTACCAGCCAAAGAAATGGCACCCCAGGCCTCATGGAAAAGTCCAGATTTCTCCCATTGCAAGCTTAGTTGTGCCATAGTAGCGAAGAAGCATGTGTTAAAGGAAAGCTGCAACACGGTTACATATTTCGACTCGTTGGGCACTCACGTTCTTTGTAACATCTGTGAAGGGGCACTGAACGCCGCCAACTCTTCTCTTGCCTTTGAGTCCCAGGAGGCAAACGGGTTCGTTTGCTTTAACGCTGTGAATGTGCAGCGGTAATGGCAAAGCCCTGCCCGGATCGCTCGACAGCTCTCGTTTGTACAGCATTCAAACGGCCTCAGGAACGCCGTTCTAAGCAGCCTTACATTCCATGCTGGTGTGCCCAAGGAGGAATTTGGATTCTTCTGAGAAACACCACTGTGCCTCACTAATGAAACCTGTGAAAACCCAAAGGACCTCTCCCTACGGCAGTCGGAAGCTAGATGTTGAGTTCCAGACTGAAAACACCGGACAGCTTTCCCTGTGTCTTTGTTGGAATTCTGGGACCATCCAGATTCACAAGGCCTAACTTTTGCACGGCGGGGGAATGCTCTTGTGCATGTACAGCATTCCCCACGTGAAAACCTTTCTTAGCAGATGGAGGCAGTCTTTCCCTTGTACTAGGTAGCTAGGCAGAATCATCAGATAAACATGCTTTGTCATCGAGCTTGAAAGTGGGACACTGATGGGAAAGTTCACATTTTCCCGCTTTGCAAGCGACTTGCTTTTGGCTTCAAAGCTGCCTGAACAGCACTAGCGGCCCACCTTCTCTTCACTGCAGGACTTTCGCTGTGGGCCAAGGCTGCGTTCTCTCAATGCCAAAAATGTGCTGACAATTCCCTTCTAGAAACTCATCCTACTGCACTCCAAATTCAGCTCCGGCCAATGAAAGGTGACCTAAGGCCACAAGGTAAGATCCAGTGTTTCATATCAGCAGAGCTGGGTGTGCATTGTATCCACGAAACCATACTCTGAAATGGAGTGCCTTAACTCTGCTATGCCCCTGGCGACACATAGGACAGTGGATCGTGCACCCATTTCGCATGATGACCACTGTGTGCCTGAAGAGCGTCCTCTGGCTTCTGAGGAACCCTAGGCGAAATAGGCCCCTGGGAAGCACTCTTCCCATTCATAGCAAGGGAAAAGTACTGCTTTCTGGGTTGCCAAGGAAGAGTGTCCCAGTCGTCAAAGAGCCTCGCGAAAGCAGTGCTGGGCAGACTCTGTTTGCAAGTCGACTGGCCTCAGTGACTGAAAGGGAATTCCACTGCTAATACACAGTGTGCTGACGATTGAGGCCTGGACTCAGGACAGCACGCAGGCAGAAGCGAAAGCTGAGCTCTGCGTCCAGCCTGAAGACCAGTACACTTTTCACACTTAACTCTGTTGGGATGTGCAAGAGCCATGGTCACCGAGGCCTACCTAAGGTACTGAAATACTTCCCCAGTTCAGCCTAGGCAGAGGACTCTGTTGCCAAAGGATCTCCATGGAAGGGCCCTGTGAGTTCCGTGTGTTTCCTTGAGGGAGTCAGAAACGACTGAGGGTAACTATAGGAGCTCATGGTTGAAAGCAGGCTACCCTGGCAAAACCTTATTTTCCTCCGCGGTAGGCGAGACAGTTGCGGTTTGAAAGCTGCCTGAAAAACACTCCTGCTGCCCATCTTCTCTTTGCTGCCTGAAGGCGTCACCAAAGTACTATGAGTGTACTCGTATGAGGCATGCTGTCTCAGTTCCTTGCTGGAAGCTCCTCCAGGAGCACTCTGGAACTTACCAGCCAAAGAAATGGCACCCCAGGCCTCATGGAAAAGTCCAGATTTCTCCCATTGCAAGCTTAGTTGTGCCATAGTAGCGAAGAAGCATGTGTTAAAGGAAAGCTGCAACACGGTTACATATTTCGACTCGTTGGGCACTCACGTTCTTTGTAACATCTGTGAAGGGGCACTGAACGCCGCCAACTCTTCTCTTGCCTTTGAGTCCCAGGAGGCAAACGGGTTCGTTTGCTTTAACGCTGTGAATGTGCAGCGGTAATGGCAAAGCCCTGCCCGGATCGCTCGACAGCTCTCGTTTGTACAGCATTCAAACGGCCTCAGGAACGCCGTTCTAAGCAGCCTTACATTCCATGCTGGTGTGCCCAAGGAGGAATTTGGATTCTTCTGAGAAACACCACTGTGCCTCACTAATGAAACCTGTGAAAACCCAAAGGACCTCTCCCTACGGCAGTCGGAAGCTAGATGTTGAGTTCCAGACTGAAAACACCGGACAGCTTTCCCTGTGTCTTTGTTGGAATTCTGGGGCCATCCAGATTCACAAGGCCTAACTTTTGCACGGCGGGGGAATGCTCTTGTGCATGTACAGCAGTCCCCACGTGAAAACCTTTCTTAGCAGATGGAGGCAGTCTTTCCCTTGTACTAGGTAGCTAGGCAGAATCATCAGATAAACATGCTTTGTCATCGAGCTTGAAAGTGGGACACTGATGGGAAAGTTCACATTTTCCCGCTTTGCAAGCGACTTGCTTTTGGCTTCAAAGCTGCCTGAACAGCACTAGCGGCCCACCTTCTCTTCACTGCAGGACTTTCGCTGTGGGCCAAGGCTGCGTTCTCTCAATGCCAAAAATGTGCTGACAATTCCCTTCTAGAAACTCATCCTACTGCACTCCAAATTCAGCTCCGGCCAATGAAAGGTGACCTAAGGCCACAAGGTAAGATCCAGTGTTTCATATCAGCAGAGCTGGGTGTGCATTGTATCCACGAAACCATACTCTGAAATGGAGTGCCTTAACTCTGCTATGCCCCTGGCGACACATAGGACAGTGGATCGTGCACCCATTTCGCATGATGACCACTGTGTGCCTGAAGAGCGTCCTCTGGCTTCTGAGGAACCCTAGGCGAAATAGGCCCCTGGGAAGCACTCTTCCCATTCATAGCAAGGGAAAAGTACTGCTTTCTGGGTTGCCAAGGAAGAGTGTCCCAGTCGTCAAAGAGCCTCGCGAAAGCAGTGCTGGGCAGACTCTGTTTGCAAGTCGACTGGCCTCAGTGACTGAAAGGGAATTCCACTGCTAATACACAGTGTGCTGACGATTGAGGCCTGGACTCAGGACAGCACGCAGGCAGAAGCGAAAGCTGAGCTCTGCGTCCAGCCTGAAGACCAGTACACTTTTCACACTTAACTCTGTTGGGATGTGCAAGAGCCATGGTCACGGAGGCCTACCTAAGGTACTGAAATACTTCCCCAGTTCAGCCTAGGCAGAGGACTCTGTTGCCAAAGGATCTCCATGGAAGGGCCCTGTGAGTTCCGTGTGTTTCCTTGAGGGAGTCAGAAACGACTGAGGGTAACTATAGGAGCTCATGGTTGAAAGCAGGCTACCCTGGCAAAACCTTATTTTCCTCCGCGGTAGGCGAGACAGTTGCGGTTTGAAAGCTGCCTGAAAAACACTCCTGCTGCCCATCTTCTCTTTGCTGCCTGAAGGCGTCACCAAAGTACTATGAGTGTACTCGTATGAGGCATGCTGTCTCAGTTCCTTGCTGGAAGCTCCTCCAGGAGCACTCTGGAACTTACCAGCCAAAGAAATGGCACCCCAGGCCTCATGGAAAAGTCCAGATTTCTCCCATTGCAAGCTTAGTTGTGCCATAGTAGCGAAGAAGCATGTGTTAAAGGAAAGCTGCAACACGGTTACATATTTCGACTCGTTGGGCACTCACGTTCTTTGTAACATCTGTGAAGGGGCACTGAACGCCGCCAACTCTTCTCTTGCCTTTGAGTCCCAGGAGGCAAACGGGTTCGTTTGCTTTAACGCTGTGAATGTGCAGCGGTAATGGCAAAGCCCTGCCCGGATCGCTCGACAGCTCTCGTTTGTACAGCATTCAAACGGCCTCAGGAACGCCGTTCTAAGCAGCCTTACATTCCATGCTGGTGTGCCCAAGGAGGAATTTGGATTCTTCTGAGAAACACCACTGTGCCTCACTAATGAAACCTGTGAAAACCCAAAGGACCTCTCCCTACGGCAGTCGGAAGCTAGATGTTGAGTTCCAGACTGAAAACACCGGACAGCTTTCCCTGTGTCTTTGTTGGAATTCTGGGACCATCCAGATTCACAAGGCCTAACTTTTGCACGGCGGGGGAATGCTCTTGTGCATGTACAGCAGTCCCCACGTGAAAACCTTTCTTAGCAGATGGAGGCAGTCTTTCCCTTGTACTAGGTAGCTAGGCAGAATCATCAGATAAACATGCTTTGTCATCGAGCTTGAAAGTGGGACACTGATGGGAAAGTTCACATTTTCCCGCTTTGCAAGCGACTTGCTTTTGGCTTCAAAGCTGCCTGAACAGCACTAGCGGCCCACCTTCTCTTCACTGCAGGACTTTCGCTGTGGGCCAAGGCTGCGTTCTCTCAATGCCAAAAATGTGCTGACAATTCCCTTCTAGAAACTCATCCTACTGCACTCCAAATTCAGCTCCGGCCAATGAAAGGTGACCTAAGGCCACAAGGTAAGATCCAGTGTTTCATATCAGCAGAGCTGGGTGTGCATTGTATCCACGAAACCATACTCTGAAATGGAGTGCCTTAACTCTGCTATGCCCCTGGCGACACATAGGACAGTGGATCGTGCACCCATTTCGCATGATGACCACTGTGTGCCTGAAGAGCGTCCTCTGGCTTCTGAGGAACCCTAGGCGAAATAGGCCCCTGGGAAGCACTCTTCCCATTCATAGCAAGGGAAAAGTACTGATTTCTGGGTTGCCAAGGAAGAGTGTCCCAGTCGTCAAAGAGCCTCGCGAAAGCAGTGCTGGGCAGACTCTGTTTGCAAGTCGACTGGCCTCAGTGACTGAAAGGGAATTCCACTGCTAATACACAGTGTGCTGACGATTGAGGCCTGGACTCAGGACAGCACGCAGGCAGAAGCGAAAGCTGAGCTCTGCGTCCAGCCTGAAGACCAGTACACTTTTCACACTTAACTCTGTTGGGATGTGCAAGAGCCATGGTCACCGAGGCCTACCTAAGGTACTGAAATACTTCCCCAGTTCAGCCTAGGCAGAGGACTCTGTTGCCAAAGGATCTCCATGGAAGGGCCCTGTGAGTTCCGTGTGTTTCCTTGAGGGAGTCAGAAACGACTGAGGGTAACTATAGGAGCTCATGGTTGAAAGCAGGCTACCCTGGCAAAACCTTATTTTCCTCCGCGGTAGGCGAGACAGTTGCGGTTTGAAAGCTGCCTGAAAAACACTCCTGCTGCCCATCTTCTCTTTGCTGCCTGAAGGCGTCACCAAAGTACTATGAGTGTACTCGTATGAGGCATGCTGTCTCAGTTCCTTGCTGGAAGCTCCTCCAGGAGCACTCTGGAACTTACCAGCCAAAGAAATGGCACCCCAGGCCTCATGGAAAAGTCCAGATTTCTCCCATTGCAAGCTTAGTTGTGCCATAGTAGCGAAGAAGCATGTGTTAAAGGAAAGCTGCAACACGGTTACATATTTCGACTCGTTGGGCACTCACGTTCTTTGTAACATCTGTGAAGGGGCACTGAACGCCGCCAACTCTTCTCTTGCCTTTGAGTCCCAGGAGGCAAACGGGTTCGTTTGCTTTAACGCTGTGAATGTGCAGCGGTAATGGCAAAGCCCTGCCCGGATCGCTCGACAGCTCTCGTTTGTACAGCATTCAAACGGCCTCAGGAACGCCGTTCTAAGCAGCCTTACATTCCATGCTGGTGTGCCCAAGGAGGAATTTGGATTCTTCTGAGAAACACCACTGTGCCTCACTAATGAAACCTGTGAAAACCCAAAGGACCTCTCCCTACGGCAGTCGGAAGCTAGATGTTGAGTTCCAGACTGAAAACACCGGACAGCTTTCCCTGTGTCTTTGTTGGAATTCTGGGACCATCCAGATTCACAAGGCCTAACTTTTGCACGGCGGGGGAATGCTCTTGTGCATGTACAGCAGTCCCCACGTGAAAACCTTTCTTAGCAGATGGAGGCAGTCTTTCCCTTGTACTAGGTAGCTAGGCAGAATCATCAGATAAACATGCTTTGTCATCGAGCTTGAAAGTGGGACACTGATGGGAAAGTTCACATTTTCCCGCTTTGCAAGCGACTTGCTTTTGGCTTCAAAGCTGCCTGAACAGCACTAGCGGCCCACCTTCTCTTCACTGCAGGACTTTCGCTGTGGGCCAAGGCTGCGTTCTCTCAATGCCAAAAATGTGCTGACAATTCCCTTCTAGAAACTCATCCTACTGCACTCCAAATTCAGCTCCGGCCAATGAAAGGTGACCTAAGGCCACAAGGTAAGATCCAGTGTTTCATATCAGCAGAGCTGGGTGTGCATTGTATCCACGAAACCATACTCTGAAATGGAGTGCCTTAACTCTGCTATGCCCCTGGCGACACATAGGACAGTGGATCGTGCACCCATTTCGCATGATGACCACTGTGTGCCTGAAGAGCGTCCTCTGGCTTCTGAGGAACCCTAGGCGAAATAGGCCCCTGGGAAGCACTCTTCCCATTCATAGCAAGGGAAAAGTACTGCTTTCTGGGTTGCCAAGGAAGAGTGTCCCAGTCGTCAAAGAGCCTCGCGAAAGCAGTGCTGGGCAGACTCTGTTTGCAAGTCGACTGGCCTCAGTGACTGAAAGGGAATTCCACTGCTAATACACAGTGTGCTGACGATTGAGGCCTGGACTCAGGACAGCACGCAGGCAGAAGCGAAAGCTGAGCTCTGCGTCCAGCCTGAAGACCAGTACACTTTTCACACTTAACTCTGTTGGGATGTGCAAGAGCCATGGTCACCGAGGCCTACCTAAGGTACTGAAATACTTCCCCAGTTCAGCCTAGGCAGAGGACTCTGTTGCCAAAGGATCTCCATGGAAGGGCCCTGTGAGTTCCGTGTGTTTCCTTGAGGGAGTCAGAAACGACTGAGGGTAACTATAGGAGCTCATGGTTGAAAGCAGGCTACCCTGGCAAAACCTTATTTTCCTCCGCGGTAGGCGAGACAGTTGCGGTTTGAAAGCTGCCTGAAAAACACTCCTGCTGCCCATCTTCTCTTTGCTGCCTGAAGGCGTCACCAAAGTACTATGAGTGTACTCGTATGAGGCATGCTGTCTCAGTTCCTTGCTGGAAGCTCCTCCAGGAGCACTCTGGAACTTACCAGCCAAAGAAATGGCACCCCAGGCCTCATGGAAAAGTCCAGATTTCTCCCATTGCAAGCTTAGTTGTGCCATAGTAGCGAAGAAGCATGTGTTAAAGGAAAGCTGCAACACGGTTACATATTTCGACTCGTTGGGCACTCACGTTCTTTGTAACATCTGTGAAGGGGCACTGAACGCCGCCAACTCTTCTCTTGCCTTTGAGTCCCAGGAGGCAAACGGGTTCGTTTGCTTTAACGCTGTGAATGTGCAGCGGTAATGGCAAAGCCCTGCCCGGATCGCTCGACAGCTCTCGTTTGTACAGCATTCAAACGGCCTCAGGAACGCCGTTCTAAGCAGCCTTACATTCCATGCTGGTGTGCCCAAGGAGGAATTTGGATTCTTCTGAGAAACACCACTGTGCCTCACTAATGAAACCTGTGAAAACCCAAAGGACCTCTCCCTACGGCAGTCGGAAGCTAGATGTTGAGTTCCAGACTGAAAACACCGGACAGCTTTCCCTGTGTCTTTGTTGGAATTCTGGGACCATCCAGATTCACAAGGCCTAACTTTTGCACGGCGGGGGAATGCTCTTGTGCATGTACAGCATTCCCCACGTGAAAACCTTTCTTAGCAGATGGAGGCAGTCTTTCCCTTGTACTAGGTAGCTAGGCAGAATCATCAGATAAACATGCTTTGTCATCGAGCTTGAAAGTGGGACACTGATGGGAAAGTTCACATTTTCCCGCTTTGCAAGCGACTTGCTTTTGGCTTCAAAGCTGCCTGAACAGCACTAGCGGCCCACCTTCTCTTCACTGCAGGACTTTCGCTGTGGGCCAAGGCTGCGTTCTCTCAATGCCAAAAATGTGCTGACAATTCCCTTCTAGAAACTCATCCTACTGCACTCCAAATTCAGCTCCGGCCAATGAAAGGTGACCTAAGGCCACAAGGTAAGATCCAGTGTTTCATATCAGCAGAGCTGGGTGTGCATTGTATCCACGAAACCATACTCTGAAATGGAGTGCCTTAACTCTGCTATGCCCCTGGCGACACATAGGACAGTGGATCGTGCACCCATTTCGCATGATGACCACTGTGTGCCTGAAGAGCGTCCTCTGGCTTCTGAGGAACCCTAGGCGAAATAGGCCCCTGGGAAGCACTCTTCCCATTCATAGCAAGGGAAAAGTACTGCTTTCTGGGTTGCCAAGGAAGAGTGTCCCAGTCGTCAAAGAGCCTCGCGAAAGCAGTGCTGGGCAGACTCTGTTTGCAAGTCGACTGGCCTCAGTGACTGAAAGGGAATTCCACTGCTAATACACAGTGTGCTGACGATTGAGGCCTGGACTCAGGACAGCACGCAGGCAGAAGCGAAAGCTGAGCTCTGCGTCCAGCCTGAAGACCAGTACACTTTTCACACTTAACTCTGTTGGGATGTGCAAGAGCCATGGTCACCGAGGCCTACCTAAGGTACTGAAATACTTCCCCAGTTCAGCCTAGGCAGAGGACTCTGTTGCCAAAGGATCTCCATGGAAGGGCCCTGTGAGTTCCGTGTGTTTCCTTGAGGGAGTCAGAAACGACTGAGGGTAACTATAGGAGCTCATGGTTGAAAGCAGGCTACCCTGGCAAAACCTTATTTTCCTCCGCGGTAGGCGAGACAGTTGCGGTTTGAAAGCTGCCTGAAAAACACTCCTGCTGCCCATCTTCTCTTTGCTGCCTGAAGGCGTCACCAAAGTACTATGAGTGTACTCGTATGAGGCATGCTGTCTCAGTTCCTTGCTGGAAGCTCCTCCAGGAGCACTCTGGAACTTACCAGCCAAAGAAATGGCACCCCAGGCCTCATGGAAAAGTCCAGATTTCTCCCATTGCAAGCTTAGTTGTGCCATAGTAGCGAAGAAGCATGTGTTAAAGGAAAGCTGCAACACGGTTACATATTTCGACTCGTTGGGCACTCACGTTCTTTGTAACATCTGTGAAGGGGCACTGAACGCCGCCAACTCTTCTCTTGCCTTTGAGTCCCAGGAGGCAAACGGGTTCGTTTGCTTTAACGCTGTGAATGTGCAGCGGTAATGGCAAAGCCCTGCCCGGATCGCTCGACAGCTCTCGTTTGTACAGCATTCAAACGGCCTCAGGAACGCCGTTCTAAGCAGCCTTACATTCCATGCTGGTGTGCCCAAGGAGGAATTTGGATTCTTCTGAGAAACACCACTGTGCCTCACTAATGAAACCTGTGAAAACCCAAAGGACCTCTCCCTACGGCAGTCGGAAGCTAGATGTTGAGTTCCAGACTGAAAACACCGGACAGCTTTCCCTGTGTCTTTGTTGGAATTCTGGGACCATCCAGATTCACAAGGCCTAACTTTTGCACGGCGGGGGAATGCTCTTGTGCATGTACAGCAGTCCCCACGTGAAAACCTTTCTTAGCAGATGGAGGCAGTCTTTCCCTTGTACTAGGTAGCTAGGCAGAATCATCAGATAAACATGCTTTGTCATCGAGCTTGAAAGTGGGACACTGATGGGAAAGTTCACATTTTCCCGCTTTGCAAGCGACTTGCTTTTGGCTTCAAAGCTGCCTGAACAGCACTAGCGGCCCACCTTCTCTTCACTGCAGGACTTTCGCTGTGGGCCAAGGCTGCGTTCTCTCAATGCCAAAAATGTGCTGACAATTCCCTTCTAGAAACTCATCCTACTGCACTCCAAATTCAGCTCCGGCCAATGAAAGGTGACCTAAGGCCACAAGGTAAGATCCAGTGTTTCATATCAGCAGAGCTGGGTGTGCATTGTATCCACGAAACCATACTCTGAAATGGAGTGCCTTAACTCTGCTATGCCCCTGGCGACACATAGGACAGTGGATCGTGCACCCATTTCGCATGATGACCACTGTGTGCCTGAAGAGCGTCCTCTGGCTTCTGAGGAACCCTAGGCGAAATAGGCCCCTGGGAAGCACTCTTCCCATTCATAGCAAGGGAAAAGTACTGCTTTCTGGGTTGCCAAGGAAGAGTGTCCCAGTCGTCAAAGAGCCTCGCGAAAGCAGTGCTGGGCAGACTCTGTTTGCAAGTCGACTGGCCTCAGTGACTGAAAGGGAATTCCACTGCTAATACACAGTGTGCTGACGATTGAGGCCTGGACTCAGGACAGCACGCAGGCAGAAGCGAAAGCTGAGCTCTGCGTCCAGCCTGAAGACCAGTACACTTTTCACACTTAACTCTGTTGGGATGTGCAAGAGCCATGGTCACCGAGGCCTACCTAAGGTACTGAAATACTTCCCCAGTTCAGCCTAGGCAGAGGACTCTGTTGCCAAAGGATCTCCATGGAAGGGCCCTGTGAGTTCCGTGTGTTTCCTTGAGGGAGTCAGAAACGACTGAGGGTAACTATAGGAGCTCATGGTTGAAAGCAGGCTACCCTGGCAAAACCTTATTTTCCTCCGCGGTAGGCGAGACAGTTGCGGTTTGAAAGCTGCCTGAAAAACACTCCTGCTGCCCATCTTCTCTTTGCTGCCTGAAGGCGTCACCAAAGTACTATGAGTGTACTCGTATGAGGCATGCTGTCTCAGTTCCTTGCTGGAAGCTCCTCCAGGAGCACTCTGGAACTTACCAGCCAAAGAAATGGCACCCCAGGCCTCATGGAAAAGTCCAGATTTCTCCCATTGCAAGCTTAGTTGTGCCATAGTAGCGAAGAAGCATGTGTTAAAGGAAAGCTGCAACACGGTTACATATTTCGACTCGTTGGGCACTCACGTTCTTTGTAACATCTGTGAAGGGGCACTGAACGCCGCCAACTCTTCTCTTGCCTTTGAGTCCCAGGAGGCAAACGGGTTCGTTTGCTTTAACGCTGTGAATGTGCAGCGGTAATGGCAAAGCCCTGCCCGGATCGCTCGACAGCTCTCGTTTGTACAGCATTCAAACGGCCTCAGGAACGCCGTTCTAAGCAGCCTTACATTCCATGCTGGTGTGCCCAAGGAGGAATTTGGATTCTTCTGAGAAACACCACTGTGCCTCACTAATGAAACCTGTGAAAACCCAAAGGACCTCTCCCTACGGCAGTCGGAAGCTAGATGTTGAGTTCCAGACTGAAAACACCGGACAGCTTTCCCTGTGTCTTTGTTGGAATTCTGGGACCATCCAGATTCACAAGGCCTAACTTTTGCACGGCGGGGGAATGCTCTTGTGCATGTACAGCAGTCCCCACGTGAAAACCTTTCTTAGCAGATGGAGGCAGTCTTTCCCTTGTACTAGGTAGCTAGGCAGAATCATCAGATAAACATGCTTTGTCATCGAGCTTGAAAGTGGGACACTGATGGGAAAGTTCACATTTTCCCGCTTTGCAAGCGACTTGCTTTTGGCTTCAAAGCTGCCTGAACAGCACTAGCGGCCCACCTTCTCTTCACTGCAGGACTTTCGCTGTGGGCCAAGGCTGCGTTCTCTCAATGCCAAAAATGTGCTGACAATTCCCTTCTAGAAACTCATCCTACTGCACTCCAAATTCAGCTCCGGCCAATGAAAGGTGACCTAAGGCCACAAGGTAAGATCCAGTGTTTCATATCAGCAGAGCTGGGTGTGCATTGTATCCACGAAACCATACTCTGAAATGGAGTGCCTTAACTCTGCTATGCCCCTGGCGACACATAGGACAGTGGATCGTGCACCCATTTCGCATGATGACCACTGTGTGCCTGAAGAGCGTCCTCTGGCTTCTGAGGAACCCTAGGCGAAATAGGCCCCTGGGAAGCACTCTTCCCATTCATAGCAAGGGAAAAGTACTGCTTTCTGGGTTGCCAAGGAAGAGTGTCCCAGTCGTCAAAGAGCCTCGCGAAAGCAGTGCTGGGCAGACTCTGTTTGCAAGTCGACTGGCCTCAGTGACTGAAAGGGAATTCCACTGCTAATACACAGTGTGCTGACGATTGAGGCCTGGACTCAGGACAGCACGCAGGCAGAAGCGAAAGCTGAGCTCTGCGTCCAGCCTGAAGACCAGTACACTTTTCACACTTAACTCTGTTGGGATGTGCAAGAGCCATGGTCACCGAGGCCTACCTAAGGTACTGAAATACTTCCCCAGTTCAGCCTAGGCAGAGGACTCTGTTGCCAAAGGATCTCCATGGAAGGGCCCTGTGAGTTCCGTGTGTTTCCTTGAGGGAGTCAGAAACGACTGAGGGTAACTATAGGAGCTCATGGTTGAAAGCAGGCTACCCTGGCAAAACCTTATTTTCCTCCGCGGTAGGCGAGACAGTTGCGGTTTGAAAGCTGCCTGAAAAACACTCCTGCTGCCCATCTTCTCTTTGCTGCCTGAAGGCGTCACCAAAGTACTATGAGTGTACTCGTATGAGGCATGCTGTCTCAGTTCCTTGCTGGAAGCTCCTCCAGGAGCACTCTGGAACTTACCAGCCAAAGAAATGGCACCCCAGGCCTCATGGAAAAGTCCAGATTTCTCCCATTGCAAGCTTAGTTGTGCCATAGTAGCGAAGAAGCATGTGTTAAAGGAAAGCTGCAACACGGTTACATATTTCGACTCGTTGGGCACTCACGTTCTTTGTAACATCTGTGAAGGGGCACTGAACGCCGCCAACTCTTCTCTTGCCTTTGAGTCCCAGGAGGCAAACGGGTTCGTTTGCTTTAACGCTGTGAATGTGCAGCGGTAATGGCAAAGCCCTGCCCGGATCGCTCGACAGCTCTCGTTTGTACAGCATTCAAACGGCCTCAGGAACGCCGTTCTAAGCAGCCTTACATTCCATGCTGGTGTGCCCAAGGAGGAATTTGGATTCTTCTGAGAAACACCACTGTGCCTCACTAATGAAACCTGTGAAAACCCAAAGGACCTCTCCCTACGGCAGTCGGAAGCTAGATGTTGAGTTCCAGACTGAAAACACCGGACAGCTTTCCCTGTGTCTTTGTTGGAATTCTGGGACCATCCAGATTCACAAGGCCTAACTTTTGCACGGCGGGGGAATGCTCTTGTGCATGTACAGCAGTCCCCACGTGAAAACCTTTCTTAGCAGATGGAGGCAGTCTTTCCCTTGTACTAGGTAGCTAGGCAGAATCATCAGATAAACATGCTTTGTCATCGAGCTTGAAAGTGGGACACTGATGGGAAAGTTCACATTTTCCCGCTTTGCAAGCGACTTGCTTTTGGCTTCAAAGCTGCCTGAACAGCACTAGCGGCCCACCTTCTCTTCACTGCAGGACTTTCGCTGTGGGCCAAGGCTGCGTTCTCTCAATGCCAAAAATGTGCTGACAATTCCCTTCTAGAAACTCATCCTACTGCACTCCAAATTCAGCTCCGGCCAATGAAAGGTGACCTAAGGCCACAAGGTAAGATCCAGTGTTTCATATCAGCAGAGCTGGGTGTGCATTGTATCCACGAAACCATACTCTGAAATGGAGTGCCTTAACTCTGCTATGCCCCTGGCGACACATAGGACAGTGGATCGTGCACCCATTTCGCATGATGACCACTGTGTGCCTGAAGAGCGTCCTCTGGCTTCTGAGGAACCCTAGGCGAAATAGGCCCCTGGGAAGCACTCTTCCCATTCATAGCAAGGGAAAAGTACTGCTTTCTGGGTTGCCAAGGAAGAGTGTCCCAGTCGTCAAAGAGCCTCGCGAAAGCAGTGCTGGGCAGACTCTGTTTGCAAGTCGACTGGCCTCAGTGACTGAAAGGGAATTCCACTGCTAATACACAGTGTGCTGACGATTGAGGCCTGGACTCAGGACAGCACGCAGGCAGAAGCGAAAGCTGAGCTCTGCGTCCAGCCTGAAGACCAGTACACTTTTCACACTTAACTCTGTTGGGATGTGCAAGAGCCATGGTCACCGAGGCCTACCTAAGGTACTGAAATACTTCCCCAGTTCAGCCTAGGCAGAGGACTCTGTTGCCAAAGGATCTCCATGGAAGGGCCCTGTGAGTTCCGTGTGTTTCCTTGAGGGAGTCAGAAACGACTGAGGGTAACTATAGGAGCTCATGGTTGAAAGCAGGCTACCCTGGCAAAACCTTATTTTCCTCCGCGGTAGGCGAGACAGTTGCGGTTTGAAAGCTGCCTGAAAAACACTCCTGCTGCCCATCTTCTCTTTGCTGCCTGAAGGCGTCACCAAAGTACTATGAGTGTACTCGTATGAGGCATGCTGTCTCAGTTCCTTGCTGGAAGCTCCTCCAGGAGCACTCTGGAACTTACCAGCCAAAGAAATGGCACCCCAGGCCTCATGGAAAAGTCCAGATTTCTCCCATTGCAAGCTTAGTTGTGCCATAGTAGCGAAGAAGCATGTGTTAAAGGAAAGCTGCAACACGGTTACATATTTCGACTCGTTGGGCACTCACGTTCTTTGTAACATCTGTGAAGGGGCACTGAACGCCGCCAACTCTTCTCTTGCCTTTGAGTCCCAGGAGGCAAACGGGTTCGTTTGCTTTAACGCTGTGAATGTGCAGCGGTAATGGCAAAGCCCTGCCCGGATCGCTCGACAGCTCTCGTTTGTACAGCATTCAAACGGCCTCAGGAACGCCGTTCTAAGCAGCCTTACATTCCATGCTGGTGTGCCCAAGGAGGAATTTGGATTCTTCTGAGAAACACCACTGTGCCTCACTAATGAAACCTGTGAAAACCCAAAGGACCTCTCCCTACGGCAGTCGGAAGCTAGATGTTGAGTTCCAGACTGAAAACACCGGACAGCTTTCCCTGTGTCTTTGTTGGAATTCTGGGACCATCCAGATTCACAAGGCCTAACTTTTGCACGGCGGGGGAATGCTCTTGTGCATGTACAGCAGTCCCCACGTGAAAACCTTTCTTAGCAGATGGAGGCAGTCTTTCCCTTGTACTAGGTAGCTAGGCAGAATCATCAGATAAACATGCTTTGTCATCGAGCTTGAAAGTGGGACACTGATGGGAAAGTTCACATTTTCCCGCTTTGCAAGCGACTTGCTTTTGGCTTCAAAGCTGCCTGAACAGCACTAGCGGCCCACCTTCTCTTCACTGCAGGACTTTCGCTGTGGGCCAAGGCTGCGTTCTCTCAATGCCAAAAATGTGCTGACAATTCCCTTCTAGAAACTCATCCTACTGCACTCCAAATTCAGCTCCGGCCAATGAAAGGTGACCTAAGGCCACAAGGTAAGATCCAGTGTTTCATATCAGCAGAGCTGGGTGTGCATTGTATCCACGAAACCATACTCTGAAATGGAGTGCCTTAACTCTGCTATGCCCCTGGCGACACATAGGACAGTGGATCGTGCACCCATTTCGCATGATGACCACTGTGTGCCTGAAGAGCGTCCTCTGGCTTCTGAGGAACCCTAGGCGAAATAGGCCCCTGGGAAGCACTCTTCCCATTCATAGCAAGGGAAAAGTACTGCTTTCTGGGTTGCCAAGGAAGAGTGTCCCAGTCGTCAAAGAGCCTCGCGAAAGCAGTGCTGGGCAGACTCTGTTTGCAAGTCGACTGGCCTCAGTGACTGAAAGGGAATTCCACTGCTAATACACAGTGTGCTGACGATTGAGGCCTGGACTCAGGACAGCACGCAGGCAGAAGCGAAAGCTGAGCTCTGCGTCCAGCCTGAAGACCAGTACACTTTTCACACTTAACTCTGTTGGGATGTGCAAGAGCCATGGTCACCGAGGCCTACCTAAGGTACTGAAATACTTCCCCAGTTCAGCCTAGGCAGAGGACTCTGTTGCCAAAGGATCTCCATGGAAGGGCCCTGTGAGTTCCGTGTGTTTCCTTGAGGGAGTCAGAAACGACTGAGGGTAACTATAGGAGCTCATGGTTGAAAGCAGGCTACCCTGGCAAAACCTTATTTTCCTCCGCGGTAGGCGAGACAGTTGCGGTTTGAAAGCTGCCTGAAAAACACTCCTGCTGCCCATCTTCTCTTTGCTGCCTGAAGGCGTCACCAAAGTACTATGAGTGTACTCGTATGAGGCATGCTGTCTCAGTTCCTTGCTGGAAGCTCCTCCAGGAGCACTCTGGAACTTACCAGCCAAAGAAATGGCACCCCAGGCCTCATGGAAAAGTCCAGATTTCTCCCATTGCAAGCTTAGTTGTGCCATAGTAGCGAAGAAGCATGTGTTAAAGGAAAGCTGCAACACGGTTACATATTTCGACTCGTTGGGCACTCACGTTCTTTGTAACATCTGTGAAGGGGCACTGAACGCCGCCAACTCTTCTCTTGCCTTTGAGTCCCAGGAGGCAAACGGGTTCGTTTGCTTTAACGCTGTGAATGTGCAGCGGTAATGGCAAAGCCCTGCCCGGATCGCTCGACAGCTCTCGTTTGTACAGCATTCAAACGGCCTCAGGAACGCCGTTCTAAGCAGCCTTACATTCCATGCTGGTGTGCCCAAGGAGGAATTTGGATTCTTCTGAGAAACACCACTGTGCCTCACTAATGAAACCTGTGAAAACCCAAAGGACCTCTCCCTACGGCAGTCGGAAGCTAGATGTTGAGTTCCAGACTGAAAACACCGGACAGCTTTCCCTGTGTCTTTGTTGGAATTCTGGGACCATCCAGATTCACAAGGCCTAACTTTTGCACGGCGGGGGAATGCTCTTGTGCATGTACAGCAGTCCCCACGTGAAAACCTTTCTTAGCAGATGGAGGCAGTCTTTCCCTTGTACTAGGTAGCTAGGCAGAATCATCAGATAAACATGCTTTGTCATCGAGCTTGAAAGTGGGACACTGATGGGAAAGTTCACATTTTCCCGCTTTGCAAGCGACTTGCTTTTGGCTTCAAAGCTGCCTGAACAGCACTAGCGGCCCACCTTCTCTTCACTGCAGGACTTTCGCTGTGGGCCAAGGCTGCGTTCTCTCAATGCCAAAAATGTGCTGACAATTCCCTTCTAGAAACTCATCCTACTGCACTCCAAATTCAGCTCCGGCCAATGAAAGGTGACCTAAGGCCACAAGGTAAGATCCAGTGTTTCATATCAGCAGAGCTGGGTGTGCATTGTATCCACGAAACCATACTCTGAAATGGAGTGCCTTAACTCTGCTATGCCCCTGGCGACACATAGGACAGTGGATCGTGCACCCATTTCGCATGATGACCACTGTGTGCCTGAAGAGCGTCCTCTGGCTTCTGAGGAACCCTAGGCGAAATAGGCCCCTGGGAAGCACTCTTCCCATTCATAGCAAGGGAAAAGTACTGCTTTCTGGGTTGCCAAGGAAGAGTGTCCCAGTCGTCAAAGAGCCTCGCGAAAGCAGTGCTGGGCAGACTCTGTTTGCAAGTCGACTGGCCTCAGTGACTGAAAGGGAATTCCACTGCTAATACACAGTGTGCTGACGATTGAGGCCTGGACTCAGGACAGCACGCAGGCAGAAGCGAAAGCTGAGCTCTGCGTCCAGCCTGAAGACCAGTACACTTTTCACACTTAACTCTGTTGGGATGTGCAAGAGCCATGGTCACCGAGGCCTACCTAAGGTACTGAAATACTTCCCCAGTTCAGCCTAGGCAGAGGACTCTGTTGCCAAAGGATCTCCATGGAAGGGCCCTGTGAGTTCCGTGTGTTTCCTTGAGGGAGTCAGAAACGACTGAGGGTAACTATAGGAGCTCATGGTTGAAAGCAGGCTACCCTGGCAAAACCTTATTTTCCTCCGCGGTAGGCGAGACAGTTGCGGTTTGAAAGCTGCCTGAAAAACACTCCTGCTGCCCATCTTCTCTTTGCTGCCTGAAGGCGTCACCAAAGTACTATGAGTGTACTCGTATGAGGCATGCTGTCTCAGTTCCTTGCTGGAAGCTCCTCCAGGAGCACTCTGGAACTTACCAGCCAAAGAAATGGCACCCCAGGCCTCATGGAAAAGTCCAGATTTCTCCCATTGCAAGCTTAGTTGTGCCATAGTAGCGAAGAAGCATGTGTTAAAGGAAAGCTGCAACACGGTTACATATTTCGACTCGTTGGGCACTCACGTTCTTTGTAACATCTGTGAAGGGGCACTGAACGCCGCCAACTCTTCTCTTGCCTTTGAGTCCCAGGAGGCAAACGGGTTCGTTTGCTTTAACGCTGTGAATGTGCAGCGGTAATGGCAAAGCCCTGCCCGGATCGCTCGACAGCTCTCGTTTGTACAGCATTCAAACGGCCTCAGGAACGCCGTTCTAAGCAGCCTTACATTCCATGCTGGTGTGCCCAAGGAGGAATTTGGATTCTTCTGAGAAACACCACTGTGCCTCACTAATGAAACCTGTGAAAACCCAAAGGACCTCTCCCTACGGCAGTCGGAAGCTAGATGTTGAGTTCCAGACTGAAAACACCGGACAGCTTTCCCTGTGTCTTTGTTGGAATTCTGGGACCATCCAGATTCACAAGGCCTAACTTTTGCACGGCGGGGGAATGCTCTTGTGCATGTACAGCAGTCCCCACGTGAAAACCTTTCTTAGCAGATGGAGGCAGTCTTTCCCTTGTACTAGGTAGCTAGGCAGAATCATCAGATAAACATGCTTTGTCATCGAGCTTGAAAGTGGGACACTGATGGGAAAGTTCACATTTTCCCGCTTTGCAAGCGACTTGCTTTTGGCTTCAAAGCTGCCTGAACAGCACTAGCGGCCCACCTTCTCTTCACTGCAGGACTTTCGCTGTGGGCCAAGGCTGCGTTCTCTCAATGCCAAAAATGTGCTGACAATTCCCTTCTAGAAACTCATCCTACTGCACTCCAAATTCAGCTCCGGCCAATGAAAGGTGACCTAAGGCCACAAGGTAAGATCCAGTGTTTCATATCAGCAGAGCTGGGTGTGCATTGTATCCACGAAACCATACTCTGAAATGGAGTGCCTTAACTCTGCTATGCCCCTGGCGACACATAGGACAGTGGATCGTGCACCCATTTCGCATGATGACCACTGTGTGCCTGAAGAGCGTCCTCTGGCTTCTGAGGAACCCTAGGCGAAATAGGCCCCTGGGAAGCACTCTTCCCATTCATAGCAAGGGAAAAGTACTGCTTTCTGGGTTGCCAAGGAAGAGTGTCCCAGTCGTCAAAGAGCCTCGCGAAAGCAGTGCTGGGCAGACTCTGTTTGCAAGTCGACTGGCCTCAGTGACTGAAAGGGAATTCCACTGCTAATACACAGTGTGCTGACGATTGAGGCCTGGACTCAGGACAGCACGCAGGCAGAAGCGAAAGCTGAGCTCTGCGTCCAGCCTGAAGACCAGTACACTTTTCACACTTAACTCTGTTGGGATGTGCAAGAGCCATGGTCACCGAGGCCTACCTAAGGTACTGAAATACTTCCCCAGTTCAGCCTAGGCAGAGGACTCTGTTGCCAAAGGATCTCCATGGAAGGGCCCTGTGAGTTCCGTGTGTTTCCTTGAGGGAGTCAGAAACGACTGAGGGTAACTATAGGAGCTCATGGTTGAAAGCAGGCTACCCTGGCAAAACCTTATTTTCCTCCGCGGTAGGCGAGACAGTTGCGGTTTGAAAGCTGCCTGAAAAACACTCCTGCTGCCCATCTTCTCTTTGCTGCCTGAAGGCGTCACCAAAGTACTATGAGTGTACTCGTATGAGGCATGCTGTCTCAGTTCCTTGCTGGAAGCTCCTCCAGGAGCACTCTGGAACTTACCAGCCAAAGAAATGGCACCCCAGGCCTCATGGAAAAGTCCAGATTTCTCCCATTGCAAGCTTAGTTGTGCCATAGTAGCGAAGAAGCATGTGTTAAAGGAAAGCTGCAACACGGTTACATATTTCGACTCGTTGGGCACTCACGTTCTTTGTAACATCTGTGAAGGGGCACTGAACGCCGCCAACTCTTCTCTTGCCTTTGAGTCCCAGGAGGCAAACGGGTTCGTTTGCTTTAACGCTGTGAATGTGCAGCGGTAATGGCAAAGCCCTGCCCGGATCGCTCGACAGCTCTCGTTTGTACAGCATTCAAACGGCCTCAGGAACGCCGTTCTAAGCAGCCTTACATTCCATGCTGGTGTGCCCAAGGAGGAATTTGGATTCTTCTGAGAAACACCACTGTGCCTCACTAATGAAACCTGTGAAAACCCAAAGGACCTCTCCCTACGGCAGTCGGAAGCTAGATGTTGAGTTCCAGACTGAAAACACCGGACAGCTTTCCCTGTGTCTTTGTTGGAATTCTGGGACCATCCAGATTCACAAGGCCTAACTTTTGCACGGCGGGGGAATGCTCTTGTGCATGTACAGCATTCCCCACGTGAAAACCTTTCTTAGCAGATGGAGGCAGTCTTTCCCTTGTACTAGGTAGCTAGGCAGAATCATCAGATAAACATGCTTTGTCATCGAGCTTGAAAGTGGGACACTGATGGGAAAGTTCACATTTTCCCGCTTTGCAAGCGACTTGCTTTTGGCTTCAAAGCTGCCTGAACAGCACTAGCGGCCCACCTTCTCTTCACTGCAGGACTTTCGCTGTGGGCCAAGGCTGCGTTCTCTCAATGCCAAAAATGTGCTGACAATTCCCTTCTAGAAACTCATCCTACTGCACTCCAAATTCAGCTCCGGCCAATGAAAGGTGACCTAAGGCCACAAGGTAAGATCCAGTGTTTCATATCAGCAGAGCTGGGTGTGCATTGTATCCACGAAACCATACTCTGAAATGGAGTGCCTTAACTCTGCTATGCCCCTGGCGACACATAGGACAGTGGATCGTGCACCCATTTCGCATGATGACCACTGTGTGCCTGAAGAGCGTCCTCTGGCTTCTGAGGAACCCTAGGCGAAATAGGCCCCTGGGAAGCACTCTTCCCATTCATAGCAAGGGAAAAGTACTGATTTCTGGGTTGCCAAGGAAGAGTGTCCCAGTCGTCAAAGAGCCTCGCGAAAGCAGTGCTGGGCAGACTCTGTTTGCAAGTCGACTGGCCTCAGTGACTGAAAGGGAATTCCACTGCTAATACACAGTGTGCTGACGATTGAGGCCTGGACTCAGGACAGCACGCAGGCAGAAGCGAAAGCTGAGCTCTGCGTCCAGCCTGAAGACCAGTACACTTTTCACACTTAACTCTGTTGGGATGTGCAAGAGCCATGGTCACCGAGGCCTACCTAAGGTACTGAAATACTTCCCCAGTTCAGCCTAGGCAGAGGA
>NW_026871822.1:0-38592 GCF_028564815.1 Eubalaena glacialis | reverse complement strand
GTTAGGGTACGCGTTAGGGTTAGGGTATGGGTTAGGGTTAGGGTACACGTTAGGATTAGGGTATTTATTAAACCTATCCCACTCTCTAGATACCACTTAGCACGTAAAGGAATATTATTTAGGGTCCAGCCATGGAGAAGATTTTCGTTACTAGGATAAGATAAAGAATAAACACATTATAAAAAAATCACATTAGGATTTTCTTTTTAACCTGTTCCTTAAAACACTAGTGCTTAGGAAATCTAATGGAGGCAAAAGCAGTCAAGGGTAGTTTAGGGTTAGGGTTAGGGTTAGGGTTAGTGTTAGGGTTAGGGTACGGCTTAGGGTATGGGATAGGGTATGGGTGAGGGTACGGCATAGGGTAGGGTTTAGGGTTAGGGTTAGTGTTAGGGTTAGGGTTAGGGTATGGCTTAGGGTACGGGTGAGGCTATGGGTGAGGATACTGCGTAGGGTATTGGTTAGGGTTAGGGTACGGCTTAGGATACGGGTTAGGGTACGTGTTAGGGTATGGCGTACGGTATGTGTTAGGGTTAGGGTTAGGGTTAGGGTTAGGGTTAGGGTTAGGGTACGGCTTAGGGTACGGGTTAGGGTACGGGTGAGGTTACGGCGTAGGGTATAGTTTAGGGTTAGGGTTAGGGTTAGGGTACGGCTTAGGATACGGGTTAGGGTACGGGTGAGGGTACGGCGTAGCATATGTTTTAGGGTTAGGGTTAGGGTACGGCTTAGGGTACGGGTTAGGGTACGGGTGAGGGTACGGTGTAGGTTATGGGTTAGGGTTAGGGTTAGGGTTAGGGTTAGTTTTAGGGTTAGGGATTGGTTTAGGGTACGGGTTAGGATTAGCATACGTGTTCGGGTTAGGGTTTTGGTTAGGGTTAGGGTACGCGTTAGGGTTAGGGTATGGGTTAGGTTTAGGGTACACTTTAGGATTAGGGTATTTATTAAACCTATCCCACTCTCTAGATACCACTTAGCACGTAAAGGAATATTATTTGGGGTTCAGCCATGGAGAAGATTTTAGTCACTAGGATAAGATAAAGAATAAACACATTATAAAAAAATCACATAAGGTTTTCTTTTTAACCTGTTCCTTAAAACACTAGTGTTTAGGAAATCTAATGGAGGCAAAAGCAGTAAAGGGTAGTTTAGGGTTAGGGTTAGGGTTAGGGTTAGGGGAGGGCTTAGGATACCGGTGAGGGTACTGGTGAGGGTACTGCGTAGGTTATTGGTTAGGGTTAGGGTACGGCTTAGGATACGGGTTAGGATATGGGTTAGGTTACGGCGTTGGGTATGGGTGAGGGTTAGGGTTAGGGTTAGGGTAAGGCTTTGGGTACGGGTTAGGGTACGGGTGAGGGTACGGCGTAGGGTAGAGGTTAGGGTTAGGTTTAGGGTTAGGGTACGGCTTAGGATACGGGTTAGGGTATGGGTGAGGGTACGGCGTAGCGTATGGGTTAGGGTTAGGGTTAGGGTTAGGGTTAGTTTTAGGGTTAGGGATTGGTTTAGGGTACGGGTGAGGATTAGCGTACGTGTTAGGGTTAGGGTTTGGGTTAGGGTTAGGGTACGCATTAGGGTTAGGGTTAGGGTACACGTTAGGATTAGGGTATTTATTAAACCTATCCCACTCTCTAGATACCACTTAGCACGTAAAGGAATATTATTTAGGGTCCAGCCATGGAGAAGATTTTCGTTACTAGGATAAGATAAAGAATAAACACATTATAAAAAAATCACATTAGGATTTTCTTTTTAACCTGTTCCTTAAAACACTAGTGCTTAGGAAATCTAATGGAGGCAAAAGCAGTCAAGGGTAGTTTAGGGTTAGGGTTAGGGTTAGTGTTAGGGTTAGGGTACGGCTTAGGGTATGGGATAGGGTATGGGTGAGGGTACGGCATAGGGTAGGGTTTAGGGTTAGGGTTAGTGTTAGGGTTAGGGTTAGGGTATGGCTTAGGGTACGGGTGAGGGTACTGTGTAGGTCATTGGTTAGGGTTAGGTTAAGGCTTAGGATACAGGTTATTGTATGGGTTAGGGTACGGCGCAGGGTATGGGTAAGGGTTAGGGTTAGGGTTAGGGTTAGAGTTAGGGTACGGCTTAGGGTACGGGTTAGGGTACGGGTGAGGGTACGGCGTAGTGTATAGGTTAGGGTTAGTGTTAGGGTACGGCTTTGGGTACGGGTTAGGTTACGGGTGAGGGTACGGCGTAGGGTATGGGTTAGGGTTAGGGTTAGGGTTAGTGTTAGTGTTAGGGTTAGGGTACGGCTTAGCGTATGGGATAGGGTACGGGTGAGGGTACGGCGTAGGGTAGGGGTTAGGGTTAGAGTTAGGGTTAGGGTTGGGGTTAGGGTACGGCTTAGGGTACGGGTGAGGGTACGGGTGAGGGTACTGCGTAGGGTATTGGTTAGGGTTAGGATACGGCTTAGGATACGGGTTAGGGTACGGGTTAGGGTATGGCGTAGGGTATGGGTTAGGGTTAGGGTTAGGGTTAGGGTTAGGGTTAGGGTACGGCTTAGGATACGGGTTAGGGTACGGGTGAGGGTACGGCGTAGCGTATGGGTTAGGGTTAGGGTTAGGGTACGTCTTAGGGTACGGGTTAGGGTACGGGTGAGGGTACGGCGTAGGGTAAGGTTTAGGGTTAGGGTTAGGGTTAGGGTTAGTTTTAGGGTTAGGGATTGGTTTAGGGTACGGGTTAGGATTAGCGTACCTGTTAGGGTTAGGTTTTCGGTTAGGGTTAGGGTACGCGTTAGGGTTAGGGTATGGGTTAGGGTTAGGGTACACGTTAGGATTAGGGTATTTATTAAACCTATCCCACTCTCTAGATACCACTTAGCACGTAAAGGAATATTATTTAGGGTCCAGCCATGGAGAAGATTTTCGTTACTAGGATAAGATAAAGAATAAACACATTATAAAAAAATCACATTAGGATTTTCTTTTTAACCTGTTCCTTAAAACACTAGTGCTTAGGAAATCTAATGGAGGCAAAAGCAGTCAAGGGTAGTTTAGGGTTAGGGTTAGGGTTAGGGTTAGTGTTAGGGTTAGGGTACGGCTTAGGGTATGGGATAGGGTATGGGTGAGGGTACGGCATAGGGTAGGGTTTAGGGTTAGGGTTAGTGTTAGGGTTAGGGTTAGGGTATGGCTTAGGGTACGGGTGAGGCTATGGGTGAGGATACTGCGTAGGGTATTGGTTAGGGTTAGGGTACGGCTTAGGATACGGGTTAGGGTACGTGTTAGGGTATGGCGTACGGTATGGGTTAGGGTTAGGGTTAGGGTTAGGGTTAGGGTTAGGGTTAGGGTACGGCTTAGGGTACGGGTTAGGGTACGGGTGAGGTTACGGCGTAGGGTATAGTTTAGGGTTAGGGTTAGGGTTAGGGTACGGCTTAGGATACGGGTTAGGGTACGGGTGAGGGTACGGCGTAGCATATGTTTTAGGGTTAGGGTTAGGGTACGGCTTAGGGTACGGGTTAGGGTACGGGTGAGGGTACGGTGTAGGTTATGGGTTAGGGTTAGGGTTAGGGTTAGGGTTAGTTTTAGGGTTAGGGATTGGTTTAGGGTACGGGTTAGGATTAGCATACGTGTTCGGGTTAGGGTTTTGGTTAGGGTTAGGGTACGCGTTAGGGTTAGGGTATGGGTTAGGTTTAGGGTACACTTTAGGATTAGGGTATTTATTAAACCTATCCCACTCTCTAGATACCACTTAGCACGTAAAGGAATATTATTTGGGGTTCAGCCATGGAGAAGATTTTAGTCACTAGGATAAGATAAAGAATAAACACATTATAAAAAAATCACATAAGGTTTTCTTTTTAACCTGTTCCTTAAAACACTAGTGTTTAGGAAATCTAATGGAGGCAAAAGCAGTAAAGGGTAGTTTAGGGTTAGGTTTAGGGTTAGGGTTAGGGGAGGGCTTAGGATACCGGTGAGGGTACTGGTGAGGGTACTGCGTAGGTTATTGGTTAGGGTTAGGGTACGGCTTAGGATACGGGTTAGGATATGGGTTAGGTTACGGCGTTGGGTATGGGTGAGGGTTAGGGTTAGGGTTAGGGTAAGGCTTTGGGTACGGGTTAGGGTACAGGTGAGGGTACGGCGTAGGGTAGAGGTTAGGGTTAGGTTTAGGGTTAGGGTACGGCTTAGGATACGGGTTAGGGTATGGGTGAGGGTACGGCGTAGCGTATGGGTTAGGGTTAGGGTTAGGGTTAGGGTTAGTTTTAGGGTTAGGGATTGGTTTAGGGTACGGGTGAGGATTAGCGTACGTGTTAGGGTTAGGGTTTGGGTTAGGGTTAGGGTACGCATTAGGGTTAGGGTTAGGGTACACGTTAGGATTAGGGTATTTATTAAACCTATCCCACTCTCTAGATACCACTTAGCACGTAAAGGAATATTATTTAGGGTCCAGCCATGGAGAAGATTTTCGTTACTAGGATAAGATAAAGAATAAACACATTATAAAAAAATCACATTAGGATTTTCTTTTTAACCTGTTCCTTAAAACACTAGTGCTTAGGAAATCTAATGGAGGCAAAAGCAGTCAAGGGTAGTTTAGGGTTAGGGTTAGGGTTAGGGTTAGTGTTAGGGTTAGGGTACGGCTTAGGGTATGGGATAGGGTATGGGTGAGGGTACGGCATAGGGTAGGGTTTAGGGTTAGGGTTAGTGTTAGGGTTAGGGTTAGGGTATGGCTTAGGGTACGGGTGAGGGTACTGTGTAGGTCATTGGTTAGGGTTAGGTTAAGGCTTAGGATACAGGTTATTGTATGGGTTAGGGTACGGCGCAGGGTATGGGTAAGGGTTAGGGTTAGGGTTAGGGTTAGAGTTAGGGTACGGCTTAGGGTACGGGTTAGGGTACGGGTGAGGGTACGGCGTAGTGTATAGGTTAGGGTTAGGGTTAGGGTACGGCTTTGGGTACGGGTTAGGTTACGGGTGAGGGTACGGCGTAGGGTATGGGTTAGGGTTAGGGTTAGGGTTAGTGTTAGTGTTAGGGTTAGGGTACGGCTTAGCGTATGGGATAGGGTACGGGTGAGGGTACGGCGTAGGGTAGGGGTTAGGGTTAGAGTTAGGGTTAGGGTTGGGGTTAGGGTACGGCTTAGGGTACGGGTGAGGGTACGGGTGAGGGTACTGCGTAGGGTATTGGTTAGGGTTAGGATACGGCTTAGGATACGGGTTAGGGTACGGGTTAGGGTATGGCATAGGGTATGGGTTAGGGTTAGGGTTAGGGTTAGGGTTAGGGTTAGGGTATGGCTTAGGATACGGGTTAGGGTACGGCTGAGGGTACGGCATAGCGTATGGGTTAGGGTTAGGGTTAGGGTACGTCTTAGGGTACGGGTTAGGGTACGGGTGAGGGTACGGCGTAGGGTAAGGTTTAGGGTTAGGGTTAGGGTTAGGGTTAGTTTTAGGGTTAGGGATTGGTTTAGGGTACGGGTTAGGATTAGCGTACGTGTTAGGGTTAGGTTTTCGGTTAGGGTTAGGGTACGCGTTAGGGTTAGGGTATGGGTTAGGGTTAGGGTACACGTTAGGATTAGGGTATTTATTAAACCTATCCCACTCTCTAGATACCACTTAGCACGTAAAGGAATATTATTAGGGATCCAGCCATGGAGAAGATTTTAGTCACTAGGATAAGATAAAGAATAAACACATTATAAAAAAATCACATTAGGATTTTCTTTTTAACCTGTTCCTTAAAACACTAGTGCTTAGGAAATCTAATAGAGGCAAAAGCAATCAAGGGTAGTTTAGGGTTAGGGTTAGGGTTAGGGTTAGTGTTAGGCTTAGGGTACGGCTTAGGGTATGGGATAGGGTACGGGTGAGGGTACGGGTGAGGGTACTGCGTAGGGTATTGCTTAGGGTTAGGGTACGGCTTAGGATACGTGTTAGGGTACGGGTTAGGGTACGGCGTAGAGTGTGGGTTAGGGTTAGGGTTAGTGTTAGGGTTAGGGTTACGGTACTTCTTAGGGTACGTGTTAGGGTACGGGTGAGGGTACGGCGTAGGTTATGGGTTAGGGTTAGGGTTAGGGTTAGGGTTAGGGTACGGCTTAGGATACGGGTTAGGGTACGGGTGAGGGTACGGCGTAGGTTATGGGTTAGGGTTAGGGTTAGTGTTAGGGTTATGGTACGGCTTAGGTTATGGGATAGGGTACAGGTGAGGGTATGGCATAGGGTAGGTGTTAGGGTTAGGGTTAGGGTTAGGGTTAGGGTTAGGGTACGGCTTAGGGCACGGGTGAGGCTATGGGTGAGGATAATGCGTAGGGTATTGGTTAGGGTTAGGGTACGGCTTAGGATACGGGTTAGGGTACGTGTTAGGGTATGGCGTACGGTATGGGTTAGGGTTAGGGTTAGGGTTAGGGTTAGGGTTAGGGTTAGGGTACGGCTTAGGGTACGGGTTAGGGTACGGGTGAGGTTACGGCGTAGGGTATAGTTTAGGGTTAGTGTTAGGGTTAGGGTACGGCTTAGGATACGGGTTAGGGTACGGGTGAGGGTACGGCGTAGCATATGGTTTAGGGTTAGGGTTAGGGTACGGCTTAGGGTACGGGTTAGGGTACGGGTGAGGGTACGGTGTAGGTTATGGGTTAGGGTTAGGGTTAGGGTTAGGGTTAGTTTTAGGGTTAGGGATTGGTTTAGGGTACGGGTTAGGATTAGCATACGTGTTCGGGTTAGGGTTTTGGTTAGGGTTAGGGTACGCGTTAGGGTTAGGGTATGGGTTAGGTTTAGGGTACACTTTAGGATTAGGGTATTTATTAAACCTATCCCACTCTCTAGATACCACTTAGCACGTAAAGGAATATTATTTGGGGTTCAGCCATGGAGAAGATTTTAGTCACTAGGATAAGATAAAGAATAAACACATTATAAAAAAATCACATAAGGTTTTCTTTTTAACCTGTTCCTTAAAACACTAGTGTTTAGGAAATCTAATGGAGGCAAAAGCAGTAAAGGGTAGTTTAGGGTTAGGGTTAGGGTTAGGGTTAGGGTAGGGCTTAGGATACCGGTGAGGGTACTGGTGAGGGTACTGCGTAGGTTATTGGTTAGGGTTAGGGTACGGCTTAGGATACGGGTTAGGATATGGGTTAGGTTACGGCGTTGGGTATGGGTGAGGGTTAGGGTTAGGGTTAGGGTAAGGCTTTGGGTACGGGTTAGGGTACGGGTGAGGGTGCGGCGTAGGGTAGAGGTTAGGGTTAGGTTTAGGGTTAGGGTACGGCTTAGGATACGGGTTAGGGTATGGGTGAGGGTACGGCGTAGCGTATGGGTTAGGGTTAGGGTTAGGGTTAGGGTTAGTTTTAGGGTTAGGGATTGGTTTAGGGTACGGGTGAGGATTAGCGTACGTGTTAGGGTTAGGGTTTGGGTTAGGGTTAGGGTACACGTTAGGATTAGGGTATTTATTAAACCTATCCCACTCTCTAGATACCACTTAGCACGTAAAGGAATATTATTTAGGGTCCAGCCATGGAGAAGATTTTCGTTACTAGGATAAGATAAAGAATAAACACATTATAAAAAAATCACATTAGGATTTTCTTTTTAACCTGTTCCTTAAAACACTAGTGCTTAGGAAATCTAATGGAGGCAAAAGCAGTCAAGGGTAGTTTAGGGTTAGGGTTAGGGTTAGGGTTAGTGTTAGGGTTAGGGTACGGCTTAGGGTATGGGATAGGGTATGGGTGAGGGTACGGCATAGGGTAGGGTTTAGGGTTAGGGTTAGTGTTAGGGTTAGGGTATGGCTTAGGGTACGGGTGAGGGTACGGGTGAGGGTACTGCGTAGGGTATTGGTTAGGGTTAGGGTACGGCTTAGGATACGTGTTAGGGTACGGGTTAGGGTACGGCGTAGAGTGTGGGTTAAGGTTAGGGTTAGTGTTAGGGTTAGGGTTACGGTACGTCTTAGGGTATGTGTTAGGGTACGGGTGAGGGTACGGCGTAGGTTATGGGTTAGGGTTAGGGTTAGGGTTAGGGTTAGGGTACGGCTTAGGATACGGGTTAGGGTACGGGTGAGGGTACGGCGTAGGTTATGGGTTAGGGTTAGGGTTAGTGTTAGGGTTATGGTACGGCTTAAGTTATGGGATAGGGTACAGGTGAGGGTATGGCATAGGGTAGGGGTTAGGGTTAGGGTTAGGGTTAGGGTTAGGGTTAGGGTACGGCTTAGGGTACGGGTGAGGCTATGGGTGAGGATACTGCGTAGGGTATTGGTTAGGGTTAGGGTACGGCTTAGGATACGGGTTAGGGTACGTGTTAGGGTATGGCGTACGGTATGGGTTAGGGTTAGGGTTAGGGTTAGGGTTAGGGTACGGCTTAGGGTACGGGTTAGGGTACGGGTGAGGTTACGGCGTAGGGTATAGTTTAGGGTTAGGGTTAGGGTTAGGGTACGGCTTAGGATACGGGTTAGGGTACGGGTGAGGGTACGGCGTAGCATATGTTTTAGGGTTAGGGTTAGGGTACGGCTTAGGGTATGGGTTAGGGTACGGGTGAGGGTACGGTGTAGGTTATGGGTTAGGGTTAGGGTTAGGGTTAGGGTTAGTTTTAGGGTTAGGGATTGGTTTAGGGTACGGGTTAGGATTAGCATACGTGTTCGGGTTAGGGTTTTGGTTAGGGTTAGGGTACGCGTTAGGGTTAGGGTATGGGTTAGGTTTAGGGTACACTTTAGGATTAGGGTATTTATTAAACCTATCCCACTCTCTAGATACCACTTAGCACGTAAAGGATTATTATTTGGGGTTCAGCCATGGAGAAGATTTTAGTCACTAGGATAAGATAAAGAATAAACACATTATAAAAAAATCACATAAGGTTTTCTTTTTAACCTGTTCCTTAAAACACTAGTGTTTAGGAAATCTAATGGAGGCAAAAGCAGTAAAGGGTAGTTTAGGGTTAGGGTTAGGGTTAGGGTTAGGGGAGGGCTTAGGATACCGGTGAGGGTACTGGTGAGGGTACTGCGTAGGTTATTGGTTAGGGTTAGGGTACGGCTTAGGATACGGGTTAGGATATGGGTTAGGTTACGGCGTTGGGTATGGGTGAGGGTTAGGGTTAGGGTTAGGGTAAGGCTTTGGGTACGGGTTAGGGTACGGGTGAGGGTACGGCATAGGGTAGAGGTTAGGGTTAGGTTTAGGGTTAGGGTACGGCTTAGGATACGGGTTAGGGTATGGGTGAGGGTACGGCGTAGCGTATGGGTTAGGGTTAGGGTTAGGGTTAGGGTTAGTTTTAGGGTTAGGGATTGGTTTAGGGTACGGGTGAGGATTAGCGTACGTGTTAGGGTTAGGGTTTGGGTTAGGGTTAGGGTACGCATTAGGGTTAGGGTTAGGGTACACGTTAGGATTAGGGTATTTATTAAACCTATCCCACTCTCTAGATACCACTTAGCACGTAAAGGAATATTATTTAGGGTCCAGCCATGGAGAAGATTTTCGTTACTAGGATAAGATAAAGAATAAACACATTATAAAAAAATCACATTAGGATTTTCTTTTTAACCTGTTCCTTAAAACACTAGTGCTTAGGAAATCTAATGGAGGCAAAAGCAGTCAAGGGTAGTTTAGGGTTAGGGTTAGGGTTAGTGTTAGGGTTAGGGTACGGCTTAGGGTATGGGATAGGGTATGGGTGAGGGTACGGCATAGGGTAGGGTTTAGGGTTAGGGTTAGTGTTAGGGTTAGGGTTAGGGTATGGCTTAGGGTACGGGTGAGGGTACTGTGTAGGTCATTGGTTAGGGTTAGGTTAAGGCTTAGGATACAGGTTATTGTATGGGTTAGGGTACGGCGCAGGGTATGGGTAAGGGTTAGGGTTAGGGTTAGGGTTAGAGTTAGGGTACGGCTTAGGGTACGGGTTAGGGTACGGGTGAGGGTACGGCGTAGTGTATAGGTTAGGGTTAGTGTTAGGGTACGGCTTTGGGTACGGGTTAGGTTACGGGTGAGGGTACGGCGTAGGGTATGGGTTAGGGTTAGGGTTAGGGTTAGTGTTAGTGTTAGGGTTAGGGTACGGCTTAGCGTATGGGATAGGGTACGGGTGAGGGTACGGCGTAGGGTAGGGGTTAGGGTTAGAGTTAGGGTTAGGGTTGGGGTTAGGGTACGGCTTAGGGTACGGGTGAGGGTACGGGTGAGGGTACTGCGTAGGGTATTGGTTAGGGTTAGGATACGGCTTAGGATACGGGTTAGGGTACGGGTTAGGGTATGGCGTAGGGTATGGGTTAGGGTTAGGGTTAGGGTTAGGGTTAGGGTTAGGGTACGGCTTAGGATACGGGTTAGGGTACGGGTGAGGGTACGGCGTAGCGTATGGGTTAGGGTTAGGGTTAGGGTACGTCTTAGGGTACGGGTTAGGGTACGGGTGAGGGTACGGCGTAGGGTAAGGTTTAGGGTTAGGGTTAGGGTTAGGGTTAGTTTTAGGGTTAGGGATTGGTTTAGGGTACGGGTTAGGATTAGCGTACCTGTTAGGGTTAGGTTTTCGGTTAGGGTTAGGGTACGCGTTAGGGTTAGGGTATGGGTTAGGGTTAGGGTACACGTTAGGATTAGGGTATTTATTAAACCTATCCCACTCTCTAGATACCACTTAGCACGTAAAGGAATATTATTTAGGGTCCAGCCATGGAGAAGATTTTCGTTACTAGGATAAGATAAAGAATAAACACATTATAAAAAAATCACATTAGGATTTTCTTTTTAACCTGTTCCTTAAAACACTAGTGCTTAGGAAATCTAATGGAGGCAAAAGCAGTCAAGGGTAGTTTAGGGTTAGGGTTAGGGTTAGGGTTAGTGTTAGGGTTAGGGTACGGCTTAGGGTATGGGATAGGGTATGGGTGAGGGTACGGCATAGGGTAGGGTTTAGGGTTAGGGTTAGTGTTAGGGTTAGGGTTAGGGTATGGCTTAGGGTACGGGTGAGGCTATGGGTGAGGATACTGCGTAGGGTATTGGTTAGGGTTAGGGTACGGCTTAGGATACGGGTTAGGGTACGTGTTAGGGTATGGCGTACGGTATGGGTTAGGGTTAGGGTTAGGGTTAGGGTTAGGGTTAGGGTTAGGGTACGGCTTAGGGTACGGGTTAGGGTACGGGTGAGGTTACGGCGTAGGGTATAGTTTAGGGTTAGGGTTAGGGTTAGGGTACGGCTTAGGATACGGGTTAGGGTACGGGTGAGGGTACGGCGTAGCATATGTTTTAGGGTTAGGGTTAGGGTACGGCTTAGGGTACGGGTTAGGGTACGGGTGAGGGTACGGTGTAGGTTATGGGTTAGGGTTAGGGTTAGGGTTAGGGTTAGTTTTAGGGTTAGGGATTGGTTTAGGGTACGGGTTAGGATTAGCATACGTGTTCGGGTTAGGGTTTTGGTTAGGGTTAGGGTACGCGTTAGGGTTAGGGTATGGGTTAGGTTTAGGGTACACTTTAGGATTAGGGTATTTATTAAACCTATCCCACTCTCTAGATACCACTTAGCACGTAAAGGAATATTATTTGGGGTTCAGCCATGGAGAAGATTTTGGTCACTAGGATAAGATAAAGAATAAACACATTATAAAAAAATCACATAAGGTTTTCTTTTTAACCTGTTCCTTAAAACACTAGTGTTTAGGAAATCTAATGGAGGCAAAAGCAGTAAAGGGTAGTTTAGGGTTAGGGTTAGGGTTAGGGTTAGGGGAGGGCTTAGGATACCGGTGAGGGTACTGGTGAGGGTACTGCGTAGGTTATTGGTTAGGGTTAGGGTACGGCTTAGGATACGGGTTAGGATATGGGTTAGGTTACGGCGTTGGGTATGGGTGAGGGTTAGGGTTAGGGTTAGGGTAAGGCTTTGGGTACGGGTTAGGGTACGGGTGAGGGTACGGCGTAGGGTAGAGGTTAGGGTTAGGTTTAGGGTTAGGGTACGGCTTAGGATACGGGTTAGGGTATGGGTGAGGGTACGGCGTAGCGTATGGGTTAGGGTTAGGGTTAGGGTTAGGGTTAGTTTTAGGGTTAGGGATTGGTTTAGGGTACGGGTGAGGATTAGCGTACGTGTTAGGGTTAGGGTTTGGGTTAGGGTTAGGGTACGCATTAGGGTTAGGGTTAGGGTACACGTTAGGATTAGGGTATTTATTAAACCTATCCCACTCTCTAGATACCACTTAGCACGTAAAGGAATATTATTTAGGGTCCAGCCATGGAGAAGATTTTCGTTACTAGGATAAGATAAAGAATAAACACATTATAAAAAAATCACATTAGGATTTTCTTTTTAACCTGTTCCTTAAAACACTAGTGCTTAGGAAATCTAATGGAGGCAAAAGCAGTCAAGGGTAGTTTAGGGTTAGGGTTAGGGTTAGGGTTAGTGTTAGGGTTAGGGTACGGCTTAGGGTATGGGATAGGGTATGGGTGAGGGTACGGCATAGGGTAGGGTTTAGGGTTAGGGTTAGTGTTAGGGTTAGGGTTAGGGTATGGCTTAGGGTACGGGTGAGGGTACTGTGTAGGTCATTGGTTAGGGTTAGGTTAAGGCTTAGGATACAGGTTATTGTATGGGTTAGGGTACGGCGCAGGGTATGGGTAAGGGTTAGGGTTAGGGTTAGGGTTAGAGTTAGGGTACGGCTTAGGGTACGGGTTAGGGTACGTGTGAGGGTACGGCGTAGGGTATAGGTTAGGGTTAGGGTTAGGGTACGGCTTTGGGTACGGGTTAGGTTACGGGTGAGGGTACGGCGTAGGGTATGGGTTAGGGTTAGGGTTAGGGTTAGTGTTAGTGTTAGGGTTAGGGTACGGCTTAGCGTATGGGATAGGGTACGGGTGAGGGTACGGCGTAGGGTAGGGGTTAGGGTTAGAGTTAGGGTTAGGGTTGGGGTTAGGGTACGGCTTAGGGTACGGGTGAGGGTACGGGTGAGGGTACTGCGTAGGGTATTGGTTAGGGTTAGGATACGGCTTAGGATACGGGTTAGGGTACGGGTTAGGGTATGGCATAGGGTATGGGTTAGGGTTAGGGTTAGGGTTAGGGTTAGGGTTAGGGTATGGCTTAGGATACGGGTTAGGGTACGGCTGAGGGTACGGCATAGCGTATGGGTTAGGGTTAGGGTTAGGGTACGTCTTAGGGTACGGGTTAGGGTACGGGTGAGGGTACGGCGTAGGGTAAGGTTTAGGGTTAGGGTTAGGGTTAGGGTTAGTTTTAGGGTTAGGGATTGGTTTAGGGTACGGGTTAGGATTAGCGTACGTGTTAGGGTTAGGTTTTCGGTTAGGGTTAGGGTACGCGTTAGGGTTAGGGTATGGGTTAGGGTTAGGGTACACGTTAGGATTAGGGTATTTATTAAACCTATCCCACTCTCTAGATACCACTTAGCACGTAAAGGAATATTATTAGGGATCCAGCCATGGAGAAGATTTTAGTCACTAGGATAAGATAAAGAATAAACACATTATAAAAAAATCACATTAGGATTTTCTTTTTAACCTGTTCCTTAAAACACTAGTGCTTAGGAAATCTAATAGAGGCAAAAGCAATCAAGGGTAGTTTAGGGTTAGGGTTAGGGTTAGGGTTAGTGTTAGGGTTAGGGTACGGCTTAGGGTATGGGATAGGGTACGGGTGAGGGTACGGGTGAGGGTACTGCGTAGGGTATTGCTTAGGGTTAGGGTACGGCTTAGGATACGTGTTAGGGTACGGGTTAGGGTACGGCGTAGAGTGTGGGTTAGGGTTAGGGTTAGTGTTAGGTTTAGGGTTACGGTACTTCTTAGGGTACGTGTTAGGGTACGGGTGAGGGTACGGCGTAGGTTATGGGTTAGGGTTAGGGTTAGGGTTAGGGTTAGGGTACGGCTTAGGATACGGGTTAGGGTACGGGTGAGGGTACGGCGTAGGTTATGGGTTAGGGTTAGGGTTAGTGTTAGGGTTATGGTACGGCTTAGGTTATGGGATAGGGTACAGGTGAGGGTATGGCATAGGGTAGGTGTTAGGGTTAGGGTTAGGGTTAGGGTTAGGGTTAGGGTACGGCTTAGGGCACGGGTGAGGCTATGGGTGAGGATAATGCGTAGGGTATTGGTTAGGGTTAGGGTACGGCTTAGGATACGGGTTAGGGTACGTGTTAGGGTATGGCGTACGGTATGGGTTAGGGTTAGGGTTAGGGTTAGGGTTAGGGTTAGGGTTAGGGTACGGCTTAGGGTACGGGTTAGGGTACGGGTGAGGTTACGGCGTAGGGTATAGTTTAGGGTTAGTGTTAGGGTTAGGGTACGGCTTAGGATACGGGTTAGGGTACGGGTGAGGGTACGGCGTAGCATATGGTTTAGGGTTAGGGTTAGGGTACGGCTTAGGGTACGGGTTAGGGTACGGGTGAGGGTACGGTGTAGGTTATGGGTTAGGGTTAGGGTTAGGGTTAGGGTTAGTTTTAGGGTTAGGGATTGGTTTAGGGTACGGGTTAGGATTAGCATACGTGTTCGGGTTAGGGTTTTGGTTAGGGTTAGGGTACGCGTTAGGGTTAGGGTATGGGTTAGGTTTAGGGTACACTTTAGGATTAGGGTATTTATTAAACCTATCCCACTCTCTAGATACCACTTAGCACGTAAAGGAATATTATTTGGGGTTCAGCCATGGAGAAGATTTTAGTCACTAGGATAAGATAAAGAATAAACACATTATAAAAAAATCACATAAGGTTTTCTTTTTAACCTGTTCCTTAAAACACTAGTGTTTAGGAAATCTAATGGAGGCAAAAGCAGTAAAGGGTAGTTTAGGGTTAGGGTTAGGGTTAGGGTTAGGGTAGGGCTTAGGATACCGGTGAGGGTACTGGTGAGGGTACTGCGTAGGTTATTGGTTAGGGTTAGGGTACGGCTTAGGATACGGGTTAGGATATGGGTTAGGTTACGGCGTTGGGTATGGGTGAGGGTTAGGGTTAGGGTTAGGGTAAGGCTTTGGGTACGGGTTAGGGTACGGGTGAGGGTGCGGCGTAGGGTAGAGGTTAGGGTTAGGTTTAGGGTTAGGGTACGGCTTAGGATACGGGTTAGGGTATGGGTGAGGGTACGGCGTAGCGTATGGGTTAGGGTTAGGGTTAGGGTTAGGGTTAGTTTTAGGGTTAGGGATTGGTTTAGGGTACGGGTGAGGATTAGCGTACGTGTTAGGGTTAGGGTTTGGGTTAGGGTTAGGGTACACGTTAGGATTAGGGTATTTATTAAACCTATCCCACTCTCTAGATACCACTTAGCACGTAAAGGAATATTATTTAGGGTCCAGCCATGGAGAAGATTTTCGTTACTAGGATAAGATAAAGAATAAACACATTATAAAAAAATCACATTAGGATTTTCTTTTTAACCTGTTCCTTAAAACACTAGTGCTTAGGAAATCTAATGGAGGCAAAAGCAGTCAAGGGTAGTTTAGGGTTAGGGTTAGGGTTAGGGTTAGTGTTAGGGTTAGGGTACGGCTTAGGGTATGGGATAGGGTATGGGTGAGGGTACGGCATAGGGTAGGGTTTAGGGTTAGGGTTAGTGTTAGGGTTAGGGTATGGCTTAGGGTACGGGTGAGGGTACGGGTGAGGGTACTGCGTAGGGTATTGGTTAGGGTTAGGGTACGGCTTAGGATACGTGTTAGGGTACGGGTTAGGGTACGGCGTAGAGTGTGGGTTAAGGTTAGGGTTAGTGTTAGGTTTAGGGTTACGGTACGTCTTAGGGTATGTGTTAGGGTACGGGTGAGGGTACGGCGTAGGTTATGGGTTAGGGTTAGGGTTAGGGTTAGGGTTAGGGTACGGCTTAGGATACGGGTTAGGGTACGGGTGAGGGTACGGCGTAGGTTATGGGTTAGGGTTAGGGTTAGTGTTAGGGTTATGGTACGGCTTAAGTTATGGGATAGGGTACAGGTGAGGGTATGGCATAGGGTAGGGGTTAGGGTTAGGGTTAGGGTTAGGGTTAGGGTTAGGGTACGGCTTAGGGTACGGGTGAGGCTATGGGTGAGGATACTGCGTAGGGTATTGGTTAGGGTTAGGGTACGGCTTAGGATACGGGTTAGGGTACGTGTTAGGGTATGGCGTACGGTATGGGTTAGGGTTAGGGTTAGGGTTAGGGTTAGGGTACGGCTTAGGGTACGGGTTAGGGTACGGGTGAGGTTACGGCGTAGGGTATAGTTTAGGGTTAGGGTTAGGGTTAGGGTACGGCTTAGGATACGGGTTAGGGTACGGGTGAGGGTACGGCGTAGCATATGTTTTAGGGTTAGGGTCAGGGTACGGCTTAGGGTACGGGTTAGGGTACGGGTGAGGGTACGGTGTAGGTTATGGGTTAGGGTTAGGGTTAGGGTTAGGGTTAGTTTTAGGGTTAGGGATTGGTTTAGGGTACGGGTTAGGATTAGCATACGTGTTCGGGTTGGGTTTTGGTTAGGGTTAGGGTACGCGTTAGGGTTAGGGTATGGGTTAGGTTTAGGGTACACTTTAGGATTAGGGTATTTATTAAACCTATCCCACTCTCTAGATACCACTTAGCACGTAAAGGAATATTATTTGGGGTTCAGCCATGGAGAAGATTTTAGTCACTAGGATAAGATAAAGAATAAACACATTATAAAAAAATCACATAAGGTTTTCTTTTTAACCTGTTCCTTAAAACACTAGTGTTTAGGAAATCTAATGGAGGCAAAAGCAGTAAAGGGTAGTTTAGGGTTAGGGTTAGGGTTAGGGTTAGGGTAGGGCTTAGGATACCGGTGAGGGTACTGGTGAGGGTACTGCGTAGGTTATTGGTTAGGGTTAGGGTACGGCTTAGGATACGGGTTAGGATATGGGTTAGGTTACGGCGTTGGGTATGGGTGAGGGTTAGGGTTAGGGTTAGGGTAAGGCTTTGGGTACGGGTTAGGGTACGGGTGAGGGTGCGGCGTAGGGTAGAGGTTAGGGTTAGGTTTAGGGTTAGGGTACGGCTTAGGATACGGGTTAGGGTATGGGTGAGGGTACGGCGTAGCGTATGGGTTAGGGTTAGGGTTAGGGTTAGGGTTAGTTTTAGGGTTAGGGATTGGTTTAGGGTACGGGTGAGGATTAGCGTACGTGTTAGGGTTAGGGTTTGGGTTAGGGTTAGGGTACACGTTAGGATTAGGGTATTTATTAAACCTATCCCACTCTCTAGATACCACTTAGCACGTAAAGGAATATTATTTAGGGTCCAGCCATGGAGAAGATTTTCGTTACTAGGATAAGATAAAGAATAAACACATTATAAAAAAATCACATTAGGATTTTCTTTTTAACCTGTTCCTTAAAACACTAGTGCTTAGGAAATCTAATGGAGGCAAAAGCAGTCAAGGGTAGTTTAGGGTTAGGGTTAGGGTTAGGGTTAGTGTTAGGGTTAGGTTACGGCTTAGGGTATGGGATAGGGTATGGGTGAGGGTACGGCATAGGGTAGGGTTTAGGGTTAGGGTTAGTGTTAGGGTTAGGGTATGGCTTAGGGTACGGGTGAGGGTACGGGTGAGGGTACTGCGTAGGGTATTGGTTAGGGTTAGGGTACGGCTTAGGATACGTGTTAGGGTACGGGTTAGGGTACGGCGTAGAGTGTGGGTTAAGGTTAGGGTTAGTGTTAGGTTTAGGGTTACGGTACGTCTTAGGGTATGTGTTAGGGTACGGGTGAGGGTACGGCGTAGGTTATGGGTTAGGGTTAGGGTTAGGGTTAGGGTTAGGGTACGGCTTAGGATACGGGTTAGGGTACGGGTGAGGGTACGGCGTAGGTTATGGGTTAGGGTTAGGGTTAGTGTTAGGGTTATGGTACGGCTTAAGTTATGGGATAGGGTACAGGTGAGGGTATGGCATAGGGTAGGGGTTAGGGTTAGGGTTAGGGTTAGGGTTAGGGTTAGGGTACGGCTTAGGGTACGGGTGAGGCTATGGGTGAGGATACTGCGTAGGGTATTGGTTAGGGTTAGGGTACGGCTTAGGATACGGGTTAGGGTACGTGTTAGGGTATGGCGTACGGTATGGGTTAGGGTTAGGGTTAGGGTTAGGGTTAGGGTACGGCTTAGGGTACGGGTTAGGGTACGGGTGAGGTTACGGCGTAGGGTATAGTTTAGGGTTAGGGTTAGGGTTAGGGTACGGCTTAGGATACGGGTTAGGGTACGGGTGAGGGTACGGCGTAGCATATGTTTTAGGGTTAGGGTCAGGGTACGGCTTAGGGTACGGGTTAGGGTACGGGTGAGGGTACGGTGTAGGTTATGGGTTAGGGTTAGGGTTAGGGTTAGGGTTAGTTTTAGGGTTAGGGATTGGTTTAGGGTACGGTTTAGGATTAGCATACGTTTTCGGGTTAGGGTTTTGGTTAGGGTTAGGGTACGCGTTAGGGTTAGGGTATGGGTTAGGTTTAGGGTACACTTTAGGATTAGGGTATTTATTAAACCTATCCCACTCTCTAGATACCACTTAGCACGTAAAGGATTATTATTTGGGGTTCAGCCATGGAGAAGATTTTAGTCACTAGGATAAGATAAAGAATAAACACATTATAAAAAAATCACATAAGGTTTTCTTTTTAACCTGTTCCTTAAAACACTAGTGTTTAGGAAATCTAATGGAGGCAAAAGCAGTAAAGGGTAGTTTAGGGTTAGGGTTAGGGTTAGGGTTAGGGGAGGGCTTAGGATACCGGTGAGGGTACTGGTGAGGGTACTGCGTAGGTTATTGGTTAGGGTTAGGGTACGGCTTAGGATACGGGTTAGGATATGGGTTAGGTTACGGCGTTGGGTATGGGTGAGGGTTAGGGTTAGGGTTAGGGTAAGGCTTTGGGTACGGGTTAGGGTACGGGTGAGGGTACGGCATAGGGTAGAGGTTAGGGTTAGGTTTAGGGTTAGGGTACGGCTTAGGATACGGGTTAGGGTATGGGTGAGGGTACGGCGTAGCGTATGGGTTAGGGTTAGGGTTAGGGTTAGGGTTAGTTTTAGGGTTAGGGATTGGTTTAGGGTACGGGTGAGGATTAGCGTACGTGTTAGGGTTAGGGTTTGGGTTAGGGTTAGGGTACGCATTAGGGTTAGGGTTAGGGTACACGTTAGGATTAGGGTATTTATTAAACCTATCCCACTCTCTAGATACCACTTAGCACGTAAAGGAATATTATTTAGGGTCCAGCCATGGAGAAGATTTTCGTTACTAGGATAAGATAAAGAATAAACACATTATAAAAAAATCACATTAGGATTTTCTTTTTAACCTGTTCCTTAAAACACTAGTGCTTAGGAAATCTAATGGAGGCAAAAGCAGTCAAGGGTAGTTTAGGGTTAGGGTTAGGGTTAGTGTTAGGGTTAGGGTACGGCTTAGGGTATGGGATAGGGTATGGGTGAGGGTACGGCATAGGGTAGGGTTTAGGGTTAGGGTTAGTGTTAGGGTTAGGGTTAGGGTATGGCTTAGGGTACGGGTGAGGGTACTGTGTAGGTCATTGGTTAGGGTTAGGTTAAGGCTTAGGATACAGGTTATTGTATGGGTTAGGGTACGGCGCAGGGTATGGGTAAGGGTTAGGGTTAGGGTTAGGGTTAGAGTTAGGGTACGGCTTAGGGTACGGGTTAGGGTACGGGTGAGGGTACGGCGTAGTGTATAGGTTAGGGTTAGTGTTAGGGTACGGCTTTGGGTACGGGTTAGGTTACGGGTGAGGGTACGGCGTAGGGTATGGGTTAGGGTTAGGGTTAGGGTTAGTGTTAGTGTTAGGGTTAGGGTACGGCTTAGCGTATGGGATAGGGTACGGGTGAGGGTACGGCGTAGGGTAGGGGTTAGGGTTAGAGTTAGGGTTAGGGTTGGGGTTAGGGTACGGCTTAGGGCACGGGTGAGGGTACGGGTGAGGGTACTGCGTAGGGTATTGGTTAGGGTTAGGATACGGCTTAGGATACGGGTTAGGGTACGGGTTAGGGTATGGCGTAGGGTATGGGTTAGGGTTAGGGTTAGGGTTAGGGTTAGGGTTAGTGTACGGCTTAGGATACGGGTTAGGGTACGGGTGAGGGTACGGCGTAGCGTATGGGTTAGGGTTAGGGTTAGGGTACGTCTTAGGGTACGGGTTAGGGTACGGGTGAGGGTACGGCGTAGGGTAAGGTTTAGGGTTAGGGTTAGGGTTAGGGTTAGTTTTAGGGTTAGGGATTGGTTTAGGGTACGGGTTAGGATTAGCGTACCTGTTAGGGTTAGGTTTTCGGTTAGGGTTAGGGTATGCGTTAGGGTTAGGGTATGGGTTAGGGTTAGGGTACACGTTAGGATTAGGGTATTTATTAAACCTATCCCACTCTCTAGATACCACTTAGCACGTAAAGGAATATTATTTAGGGTCCAGCCATGGAGAAGATTTTCGTTACTAGGATAAGATAAAGAATAAACACATTATAAAAAAATCACATTAGGATTTTCTTTTTAACCTGTTCCTTAAAACACTAGTGCTTAGGAAATCTAATGGAGGCAAAAGCAGTCAAGGGTAGTTTAGGGTTAGGGTTAGGGTTAGGGTTAGTGTTAGGGTTAGGGTACGGCTTAGGGTATGGGATAGGGTATGGGTGAGGGTACGGCATAGGGTAGGGTTTAGGGTTAGGGTTAGTGTTAGGGTTAGGGTTAGGGTATGGCTTAGGGTACGGGTGAGGCTATGGGTGAGGATACTGCGTAGGGTATTGGTTAGGGTTAGGGTACGGCTTAGGATACGGGTTAGGGTACGTGTTAGGGTATGGCGTACGGTATGGGTTAGGGTTAGGGCTGGGTTAGGGTTAGGGTTAGGGTTAGGGTACGGCTTAGGGTACGGGTTAGGGTACGGGTGAGGTTACGGCGTAGGGTATAGTTTAGGGTTAGGGTTAGGGTTAGGGTACGGCTTAGGATACGGGTTAGGGTACGGGTGAGGGTACGGCGTAGCATATGTTTTAGGGTTAGGGTTAGGGTACGGCTTAGGGTACGGGTTAGGGTACGGGTGAGGGTACGGTGTAGGTTATGGGTTAGGGTTAGGGTTAGGGTTAGGGTTAGTTTTAGGGTTAGGGATTGGTTTAGGGTACGGGTTAGGATTAGCATACGTGTTCGGGTTAGGGTTTTGGTTAGGGTTAGGGTACGCGTTAGGGTTAGGGTATGGGTTAGGTTTAGGGTACACTTTAGGATTAGGGTATTTATTAAACCTATCCCACTCTCTAGATACCACTTAGCACGTAAAGGAATATTATTTGGGGTTCAGCCATGGAGAAGATTTTAGTCACTAGGATAAGATAAAGAATAAACACATTATAAAAAAATCACATAAGGTTTTCTTTTTAACCTGTTCCTTAAAACACTAGTGTTTAGGAAATCTAATGGAGGCAAAAGCAGTAAAGGGTAGTTTAGGGTTAGGGTTAGGGTTAGGGTTAGGGGAGGGCTTAGGATACCGGTGAGGGTACTGGTGAGGGTACTGCGTAGGTTATTGGTTAGGGTTAGGGTACGGCTTAGGATACGGGTTAGGATATGGGTTAGGTTACGGCGTTGGGTATGGGTGAGGGTTAGGGTTAGGGTTAGGGTAAGGCTTTGGGTACGGGTTAGGGTACGGGTGAGGGTACGGCGTAGGGTAGAGGTTAGGGTTAGGTTTAGGGTTAGGGTACGGCTTAGGATACGGGTTAGGGTATGGGTGAGGGTACGGCGTAGCGTATGGGTTAGGGTTAGGGTTAGGGTTAGGGTTAGTTTTAGGGTTAGGGATTGGTTTAGGGTACGGGTGAGGATTAGCGTACGTGTTAGGGTTAGGGTTTGGGTTAGGGTTAGGGTACGCATTAGGGTTAGGGTTAGGGTACACGTTAGGATTAGGGTATTTATTAAACCTATCCCACTCTCTAGATACCACTTAGCACGTAAAGGAATATTATTTAGGGTCCAGCCATGGAGAAGATTTTCGTTACTAGGATAAGATAAAGAATAAACACATTATAAAAAAATCACATTAGGATTTTCTTTTTAACCTGTTCCTTAAAACACTAGTGCTTAGGAAATCTAATGGAGGCAAAAGCAGTCAAGGGTAGTTTAGGGTTAGGGTTAGGGTTAGGGTTAGTGTTAGGGTTAGGGTACGGCTTAGGGTATGGGATAGGGTATGGGTGAGGGTACGGCATAGGGTAGGGTTTAGGGTTAGGGTTAGTGTTAGGGTTAGGGTATGGCTTAGGGTACGGGTGAGGGTACGGGTGAGGGTACTGCGTAGGGTATTGGTTAGGGTTAGGGTACGGCTTAGGATACGTGTTAGGGTATGGGTTAGGGTACGGCGTAGAGTGTGGGTTAAGGTTAGGGTTAGTGTTAGGGTTAGGGTTACGGTACGTCTTAGGGTATGTGTTAGGGTACGGGTGAGGGTACGGCGTAGGTTATGGGTTAGGGTTAGGGTTAGGGTTAGGGTTAGGGTTAGGGTACGGCTTAGGATACGGGTTAGGGTACGGGTGAGGGTACGGCGTAGGTTATGGGTTAGGGTTAGGGTTAGTGTTAGGGTTATGGTACGGCTTAAGTTATGGGATAGGGTACAGGTGAGGGTATGGCATAGGGTAGGGGTTAGGGTTAGGGTTAGGGTTAGGGTTAGGGTTAGGGTACGGCTTAGGGTACGGGTGAGGCTATGGGTGAGGATACTGCGTAGGGTATTGGTTAGGGTTAGGGTACGGCTTAGGATACGGGTTAGGGTACGTGTTAGGGTATGGCGTACGGTATGGGTTAGGGTTAGGGTTAGGGTTAGGGTTAGGGTACGGCTTAGGGTACGGGTTAGGGTACGGGTGAGGTTACGGCGTAGGGTATAGTTTAGGGTTAGGGTTAGGGTTAGGGTACGGCTTAGGATACGGGTTAGGGTACGGGTGAGGGTACGGCGTAGCATATGTTTTAGGGTTAGGGTTAGGGTACGGCTTAGGGTACGGGTTAGGGTACGGGTGAGGGTACGGTGTAGGTTACGGGTTAGGGTTAGGGTTAGGGTTAGGGTTAGTTTTAGGGTTAGGGATTGGTTTAGGGTACGGGTTAGGATTAGCATACGTGTTCGGGTTAGGGTTTTGGTTAGGGTTAGGGTACGCGTTAGGGTTAAGGTATGGGTTAGGTTTAGGGTACACTTTAGGATTAGGGTATTTATTAAACCTATCCCACTCTCTAGATACCACTTAGCACGTAAAGGATTATTATTTGGGGTTCAGCCATGGAGAAGATTTTAGTCACTAGGATAAGATAAAGAATAAACACATTATAAAAAAATCACATAAGGTTTTCTTTTTAACCTGTTCCTTAAAACACTAGTGTTTAGGAAATCTAATGGAGGCAAAAGCAGTAAAGGGTAGTTTAGGGTTAGGGTTAGGGTTAGGGTTAGGGGAGGGCTTAGGATACCGGTGAGGGTACTGGTGAGGGTACTGCGTAGGTTATTGGTTAGGGTTAGGGTACGGCTTAGGATACGGGTTAGGATATGGGTTAGGTTACGGCGTTGGGTATGGGTGAGGGTTAGGGTTAGGGTTAGGGTAAGGCTTTGGGTACGGGTTAGGGTACGGGTGAGGGTACGGCATAGGGTAGAGGTTAGGGTTAGGTTTAGGGTTCGGGTACGGCTTAGGATACGGGTTAGGGTATGGGTGAGGGTACGGCGTAGCGTATGGGTTAGGGTTAGGGTTAGGGTTAGGGTTAGTTTTAGGGTTAGGGATTGGTTTAGGGTACGGGTGAGGATTAGCGTACGTGTTAGGGTTAGGGTTTGGGTTAGGGTTAGGGTACGCATTAGGGTTAGGGTTAGGGTACACGTTAGGATTAGGGTATTTATTAAACCTATCCCACTCTCTAGATACCACTTAGCACGTAAAGGAATATTATTTAGGGTCCAGCCATGGAGAAGATTTTCGTTACTAGGATAAGATAAAGAATAAACACATTATAAAAAAATCACATTAGGATTTTCTTTTTAACCTGTTCCTTAAAACACTAGTGCTTAGGAAATCTAATGGAGGCAAAAGCAGTCAAGGGTAGTTTAGGGTTAGGGTTAGGGTTAGTGTTAGGGTTAGGGTACGGCTTAGGGTATGGGATAGGGTATGGGTGAGGGTACGGCATAGGGTAGGGTTTAGGGTTAGGGTTAGTGTTAGGGTTAGGGTTAGGGTATGGCTTAGGGTATGGGTGAGGGTACTGTGTAGGTCATTGGTTAGGGTTAGGTTAAGGCTTAGGATACAGGTTATTGTATGGGTTAGGGTACGGCGCAGGGTATGGGTAAGGGTTAGGGTTAGGGTTAGGGTTAGAGTTAGGGTACGGCTTAGGGTACGGGTTAGGGTACGGGTGAGGGTACGGCGTAGTGTATAGGTTAGGGTTAGTGTTAGGGTACGGCTTTGGGTACGGGTTAGGTTACGGGTGAGGGTACGGCGTAGGGTATGGGTTAGGGTTAGGGTTAGGGTTAGTGTTAGTGTTAGGGTTAGGGTACGGCTTAGCGTATGGGATAGGGTACGGGTGAGGGTACGGCGTAGGGTAGGGGTTAGGGTTAGAGTTAGGGTTAGGGTTGGGGTTAGGGTACGGCTTAGGGTACGGGTGAGGGTACGGGTGAGGGTACTGCGTAGGGTATTGGTTAGGGTTAGGATACGGCTTAGGATACGGGTTAGGGTACGGGTTAGGGTATGGCGTAGGGTATGGGTTAGGGTTAGGGTTAGGGTTAGGGTTAGGGTTAGGGTACGGCTTAGGATACGGGTTAGGGTACGGGTGAGGGTACGGCGTAGCGTATGGGTTAGGGTTAGGGTTAGGGTACGTCTTAGGGTACGGGTTAGGGTACGGGTGAGGGTACGGCGTAGGGTAAGGTTTAGGGTTAGGGTTAGGGTTAGGGTTAGTTTTAGGGTTAGGGATTGGTTTAGGGTACGGGTTAGGATTAGCGTACCTGTTAGGGTTAGGTTTTCGGTTAGGGTTAGGGTACGCGTTAGGGTTAGGGTATGGGTTAGGGTTAGGGTACACGTTAGGATTAGGGTATTTATTAAACCTATCCCACTCTCTAGATACCACTTAGCACGTAAAGGAATATTATTTAGGGTCCAGCCATGGAGAAGATTTTCGTTACTAGGATAAGATAAAGAATAAACACATTATAAAAAAATCACATTAGGATTTTCTTTTTAACCTGTTCCTTAAAACACTAGTGCTTAGGAAATCTAATGGAGGCAAAAGCAGTCAAGGGTAGTTTAGGGTTAGGGTTAGGGTTAGGGTTAGTGTTAGGGTTAGGGTACGGCTTAGGGTATGGGATAGGGTATGGGTGAGGGTACGGCATAGGGTAGGGTTTAGGGTTAGGGTTAGTGTTAGGGTTAGGGTTAGGGTATGGCTTAGGGTACGGGTGAGGCTATGGGTGAGGATACTGCGTAGGGTATTGGTTAGGGTTAGGGTACGGCTTAGGATACGGGTTAGGGTACGTGTTAGGGTATGGCGTACGGTATGGGTTAGGGTTAGGGTTAGGGTTAGGGTTAGGGTTAGGGTTAGGGTACCGCTTAGGGTACGGGTTAGGGTACGGGTGAGGTTACGGCGTAGGGTATAGTTTAGGGTTAGGGTTAGGGTTAGGGTACGGCTTAGGATACGGGTTAGGGTACGGGTGAGGGTACGGCGTAGCATATGTTTTAGGGTTAGGGTTAGGGTACGGCTTAGGGTACGGGTTAGGGTACGGGTGAGGGTACGGTGTAGGTTATGGGTTAGGGTTAGGGTTAGGGTTAGGGTTAGTTTTAGGGTTAGGGATTGGTTTAGGGCACGGGTTAGGATTAGCATACGTGTTCGGGTTAGAGTTTTGGTTAGGGTTAGGGTACGCGTTAGGGTTAGGGTATGGGTTAGGTTTAGGGTACACTTTAGGATTAGGGTATTTATTAAACCTATCCCACTCTCTAGATACCACTTAGCACGTAAAGGAATATTATTTGGGGTTCAGCCATGGAGAAGATTTTAGTCACTAGGATAAGATAAAGAATAAACACATTATAAAAAAATCACATAAGGTTTTCTTTTTAACCTGTTCCTTAAAACACTAGTGTTTAGGAAATCTAATGGAGGCAAAAGCAGTAAAGGGTAGTTTAGGGTTAGGGTTAGGGTTAGGGTTAGGGGAGGGCTTAGGATACTGGTGAGGGTACTGGTGAGGGTACTGCGTAGGTTATTGGTTAGGGTTAGGGTACGGCTTAGGATACGGGTTAGGATATGGGTTAGGTTACGGCGTTGGGTATGGGTGAGGGTTAGGGTTAGGGTTAGGGTAAGGCTTTGGGTACGGGTTAGGGTACGGGTGAGGGTACGGCGTAGGGTAGAGGTTAGGGTTAGGTTTAGGGTTAGGGTACGGCTTAGGATACGGGTTAGGGTATGGGTGAGGGTACGGCGTAGCGTATGGGTTAGGGTTAGGGTTAGGGTTAGGGTTAGTTTTAGGGTTAGGGATTGGTTTAGGGTACGGGTGAGGATTATCGTACGTGTTAGGGTTAGGGTTTGGGTTAGGGTTAGGGTACGCATTAGGGTTAGGGTTAGGGTACACGTTAGGATTAGGGTATTTATTAAACCTATCCCACTCTCTAGATACCACTTAGCACGTAAAGGAATATTATTTAGGGTCCAGCCATGGAGAAGATTTTCGTTACTAGGATAAGATAAAGAATAAACACATTATAAAAAAATCACATTAGGATTTTCTTTTTAACCTGTTCCTTAAAACACTAGTGCTTAGGAAATCTAATGGAGGCAAAAGCAGTCAAGGGTAGTTTAGGGTTAGGGTTAGGGTTAGGGTTAGTGTTAGGGTTAGGGTACGGCTTAGGGTATGGGATAGGGTATGGGTGAGGGTACGGCATAGGGTAGGGTTTAGGGTTAGGGTTAGTGTTAGGGTTAGGGTTAGGGTATGGCTTAGGGTACGGGTGAGGGTACTGTGTAGGTCATTGGTTAGGGTTAGGTTAAGGCTTAGGATACAGGTTATTGTATGGGTTAGGGTACGGCGCAGGGTATGGGTAAGGGTTAGGGTTAGGGTTAGGGTTAGAGTTAGGGTACGGCTTAGGGTACGGGTTAGGGTACGGGTGAGGGTACGGCGTAGTGTATAGGTTAGGGTTAGGGTTAGGGTACGGCTTTGGGTACGGGTTAGGTTACGGGTGAGGGTACGGCGTAGGGTATGGGTTAGGGTTAGGGTTAGGGTTAGTGTTAGTGTTAGGGTTAGGGTACGGCTTAGCGTATGGGATAGGGTACGGGTGAGGGTACGGCGTAGGGTAGGGGTTAGGGTTAGAGTTAGGGTTAGGGTTGGGGTTAGGGTACGGCTTAGGGTACGGGTGAGGGTACGGGTGAGGGTACTGCGTAGGGTATTGGTTAGGGTTAGGATACGGCTTAGGATACGGGTTAGGGTACGGGTTAGGGTATGGCATAGGGTATGGGTTAGGGTTAGGGTTAGGGTTAGGGTTAGGGTTAGGGTATGGCTTAGGATACGGGTTAGGGTACGGCTGAGGGTACGGCATAGCGTATGGGTTAGGGTTAGGGTTAGGGTACGTCTTAGGGTACGGGTTAGGGTACGGGTGAGGGTACGGAGTAGGGTAAGGTTTAGGGTTAGGGTTAGGGTTAGGGTTAGTTTTAGGGTTAGGGATTGGTTTAGGGTACGGGTTAGGATTAGCGTACGTGTTAGGGTTAGGTTTTCGGTTAGGGTTAGGGTACGCGTTAGGGTTAGGGTATGGGTTAGGGTTAGGGTACACGTTAGGATTAGGGTATTTATTAAACCTATCCCACTCTCTAGATACCACTTAGCACGTAAAGGAATATTATTAGGGATCCAGCCATGGAGAAGATTTTAGTCACTAGGATAAGATAAAGAATAAACACATTATAAAAAAATCACATTAGGATTTTCTTTTTAACCTGTTCCTTAAAACACTAGTGCTTAGGAAATCTAATAGAGGCAAAAGCAATCAAGGGTAGTTTAGGGTTAGGGTTAGGGTTAGGGTTAGTGTTAGGGTTAGGGTACGGCTTAGGGTATGGGATAGGGTACGGGTGAGGGTACGGGTGAGGGTACTGCGTAGGGTATTGCTTAGGGTTAGGGTACGGCTTAGGATACGTGTTAGGGTACGGGTTAGGGTACGGCGTAGAGTGTGGGTTAGGGTTAGGGTTAGTGTTAGGGTTAGGGTTACGGTACTTCTTAGGGTACGTGTTAGGGTACGGGTGAGGGTACGGCGTAGGTTATGGGTTAGGGTTAGGGTTAGGGTTAGGGTTAGGGTACGGCTTAGGATACGGGTTAGGGTACGGGTGAGGGTACGGCGTAGGTTATGGGTTAGGGTTAGGGTTAGTGTTAGGGTTATGGTACGGCTTAGGTTATGGGATAGGGTACAGGTGAGGGTATGGCATAGGGTAGGTGTTAGGGTTAGGGTTAGTGTTAGGGTTAGGGTTAGGGTACGGCTTAGGGTACGGGTTAGGGTACGGGTGAGGTTACAGCGTAGGGTAAGGTTTAGGGTTAGGGTTAGTTTTAGGGTTAGGGATTGGTTTAGGGTACGGGTTAGGATTAGCGTACGTGTTAGGGTTAGGTTTTCGGTTAGGGTTAGGGTACGCGTTAGGGTTAGGGTATGGGTTAGGGTTAGGGTACACGTTAGGATTAGGGTATTTATTAAACCTATCCCACTCTCTAGATACCACTTAGCGCGTAAAGGAATATTATTAGGGATCCAGCCATGGAGAAGATTTTAGTCACTAGGATAAGATAAAGAATAAACACATTATAAAAAAATCACATTAGGATTTTCTTTTTAACCTGTTCCTTAAAACACTAGTGTTTAGGAAATCTAATACAGGCAAAAGCAATCAAGGGTAGTTTAGGGTTAGGGTTAGGGTTAGGGTTAGTGTTAGGGTTAGGGTACGGCTTACGGTATGGGATAGGGTATGGGTGAGGGTACGGCGTAGGGTAGGGGTTAGGGTTAGGGTTAGGGTTAGGGTTAGGGTATGGCTTAGGGTACGGGTGAGGGTACGGGTGAGGGTACTGCGTAGGGTATTGGTTAGGGTTAGGGTACGGCTTAGGATACGTGTTAGGGTACGGGTTAGGGTACGGCGTAGAGTGTGGGTTAAGGTTAGGGTTAGTGTTAGGGTTAGGGTTACGGTACGTCTTAGGGTATGTGTTAGGGTACGGGTGAGGGTACGGCGTAGGTTATGGGTTAGGGTTAGGGTTAGGGTTAGGGTTAGGGTACGGCTTAGGATACGGGTTAGGGTACGGGTGAGGGTACGGCGTAGGTTATGGGTTAGGGTTAGGGTTAGTGTTAGGGTTATGGTACGGCTTAAGTTATGGGATAGGGTACAGGTGAGGGTATGGCATAGGGTAGGGGTTAGGGTTAGGGTTAGGGTTAGGGTTAGGGTTAGCTTACGGCTTAGGGTACGGGTGAGGCTATGGGTGAGGATACTGCGTAGGGTATTGGTTAGGGTTAGGGTACGGCTTAGGATACGGGTTAGGGTACGTGTTAGGGTATGGCGTACGGTATGGGTTAGGGTTAGGGTTAGGGTTAGGGTTAGGGTACGGCTTAGGGTACGGGTTAGGGTACGGGTGAGGTTACGGCGTAGGGTATAGTTTAGGGTTAGGGTTAGGGTTAGGGTACGGCTTAGGATACGGGTTAGGGTACGGGTGAGGGTACGGCGTAGCATATGTTTTAGGGTTAGGGTTAGGGTACGGCTTAGGGTACGGGTTAGGGTACGGGTGAGGGTACGGTGTAGGTTACGGGTTAGGGTTAGGGTTAGGGTTAGGGTTAGTTTTAGGGTTAGGGATTGGTTTAGGGTACGGGTTAGGATTAGCGTACGTGTTAGGGTTAGGGTTTGGGTTAGGGTTAGGGTACGCATTAGGGTTAGGGTTAGGGTACACGTTAGGATTAGGGTATTTATTAAACCTATCCCACTCTCTAGATACCACTTAGCACGTAAAGGTATATTATTTAGGGTCCAGCCATGGAGAAGATTTTCGTTACTAGGATAAGATAAAGAATAAACACATTATAAAAAAATCACATTAGGATTTTCTTTTTAACCTGTTCCTTAAAACACTAGTGCTTAGGAAATCTAATGGAGGCAAAAGCAGTCAAGGGTAGTTTAGGGTTAGGGTTAGGGTTAGGGTTAGTGTTAGGGTTAGGGTACGGCTTAGGGTATGGGATAGGGTATGGGTGAGGGTACGGCATAGGGTAGGGTTTAGGGTTAGGGTTAGTGTTAGGGTTAGGGTTAGGGTATGGCTTAGGGTACGGGTGAGGCTATGGGTGAGGATACTGCGTAGGGTATTGGTTAGGGTTAGGGTACGGCTTAGGATACGGGTTAGGGTACGTGTTAGGGTATGGCGTACGGTATGGGTTAGGGTTAGGGTTAGGGTTAGGGTTAGGGTTAGGGTTAGGGTACGGCTTAGGGTACGGGTTAGGGTACGGGTGAGGTTACGGCGTAGGGTATAGTTTAGGGTTAGGGTTAGGGTTAGGGTACGGCTTAGGATACGGGTTAGGGTACGGGTGAGGGTACGGCGTAGCATATGTTTTAGGGTTAGGGTTAGGGTACGGCTTAGGGTACGGGTTAGGGTACGGGTGAGGGTACGGTGTAGGTTATGGGTTAGGGTTAGGGTTAGGGTTAGGGTTAGTTTTAGGGTTAGGGATTGGTTTAGGGCACGGGTTAGGATTAGCATACGTGTTCGGGTTAGGGTTTTGGTTAGGGTTAGGGTACGCGTTAGGGTTAGGGTATGGGTTAGGTTTAGGGTACACTTTAGGATTAGGGTATTTATTAAACCTATCCCACTCTCTAGATACCACTTAGCACGTAAAGGAATATTATTTGGGGTTCAGCCATGGAGAAGATTTTAGTCACTAGGATAAGATAAAGAATAAACACATTATAAAAAAATCACATAAGGTTTTCTTTTTAACCTGTTCCTTAAAACACTAGTGTTTAGGAAATCTAATGGAGGCAAAAGCAGTAAAGGGTAGTTTAGGGTTAGGGTTAGGGTTAGGGTTAGGGGAGGGCTTAGGATACCGGTGAGGGTACTGGTGAGGGTACTGCGTAGGTTATTGGTTAGGGTTAGGGTACGGCTTAGGATACGGGTTAGGATATGGGTTAGGTTACGGCGTTGGGTATGGGTGAGGGTTAGGGTTAGGGTTAGGGTAAGGCTTTGGGTACGGGTTAGGGTACGGGTGAGGGTACGGCGTAGGGTAGAGGTTAGGGTTAGGTTTAGGGTTAGGGTACGGCTTAGGATACGGGTTAGGGTATGGGTGAGGGTACGGCGTAGCGTATGGGTTAGGGTTAGGGTTAGGGTTAGGGTTAGTTTTAGGGTTAGGGATTGGTTTAGGGTACGGGTGAGGATTAGCGTACGTGTTAGGGTTAGGGTTTGGGTTAGGGTTAGGGTACGCATTAGGGTTAGGGTTAGGGTACACGTTAGGATTAGGGTATTTATTAAACCTATCCCACTCTCTAGATACCACTTAGCACGTAAAGGAATATTATTTAGGGTCCAGCCATGGAGAAGATTTTCGTTACTAGGATAAGATAAAGAATAAACACATTATAAAAAAATCACATTAGGATTTTCTTTTTAACCTGTTCCTTAAAACACTAGTGCTTAGGAAATCTAATGGAGGCAAAAGCAGTCAAGGGTAGTTTAGGGTTAGGGTTAGGGTTAGGGTTAGTGTTAGGGTTAGGGTACGGCTTAGGGTATGGGATAGGGTATGGGTGAGGGTACGGCATAGGGTAGGGTTTAGGGTTAGGGTTAGTGTTAGGGTTAGGGTTAGGGTATGGCTTAGGGTACGGGTGAGGGTACTGTGTAGGTCATTGGTTAGGGTTAGGTTAAGGCTTAGGATACAGGTTATTGTATGGGTTAGGGTACGGCGCAGGGTATGGGTAAGGGTTAGGGTTAGGGTTAGGGTTAGAGTTAGGGTACGGCTTAGGGTACGGGTTAGGGTACGGGTGAGGGTACGGCGTAGTGTATAGGTTAGGGTTAGGGTTAGGGTACGGCTTTGGGTACGGGTTAGGTTACGGGTGAGGGTACGGCGTAGGGTATGGGTTAGGGTTAGGGTTAGGGTTAGTGTTAGTGTTAGGGTTAGGGTACGGCTTAGCGTATGGGATAGGGTACGGGTGAGGGTACGGCGTAGGGTAGGGGTTAGGGTTAGAGTTAGGGTTAGGGTTGGGGTTAGGGTACGGCTTAGGGTACGGGTGAGGGTACGGGTGAGGGTACTGCGTAGGGTATTGGTTAGGGTTAGGATACGGCTTAGGATACGGGTTAGGGTACGGGTTAGGGTATGGCATAGGGTATGGGTTAGGGTTAGGGTTAGGGTTAGGGTTAGGGTTAGGGTATGGCTTAGGATACGGGTTAGGGTACGGCTGAGGGTACGGCATAGCGTATGGGTTAGGGTTAGGGTTAGGGTACGTCTTAGGGTACGGGTTAGGGTACGGGTGAGGGTACGGAGTAGGGTAAGGTTTAGGGTTAGGGTTAGGGTTAGGGTTAGTTTTAGGGTTAGGGATTGGTTTAGGGTACGGGTTAGGATTAGCGTACGTGTTAGGGTTAGGTTTTCGGTTAGGGTTAGGGTACGCGTTAGGGTTAGGGTATGGGTTAGGGTTAGGGTACACGTTAGGATTAGGGTATTTATTAAACCTATCCCACTCTCTAGATACCACTTAGCACGTAAAGGAATATTATTAGGGATCCAGCCATGGAGAAGATTTTAGTCACTAGGATAAGATAAAGAATAAACACATTATAAAAAAATCACATTAGGATTTTCTTTTTAACCTGTTCCTTAAAACACTAGTGCTTAGGAAATCTAATAGAGGCAAAAGCAATCAAGGGTAGTTTAGGGTTAGGGTTAGGGTTAGGGTTAGTGTTAGGGTTAGGGTACGGCTTAGGGTATGGGATAGGGTACGGGTGAGGGTACGGGTGAGGGTACTGCGTAGGGTATTGCTTAGGGTTAGGGTACGGCTTAGGATACGTGTTAGGGTACGGGTTAGGGTACGGCGTAGAGTGTGGGTTAGGGTTAGGGTTAGTGTTAGGGTTAGGGTTACGGTACTTCTTAGGGTACGTGTTAGGGTACGGGTGAGGGTACGGCGTAGGTTATGGGTTAGGGTTAGGGTTAGGGTTAGGGTTAGGGTACGGCTTAGGATACGGGTTAGGGTACGGGTGAGGGTACGGCGTAGGTTATGGGTTAGGGTTAGGGTTAGTGTTAGGGTTATGGTACGGCTTAGGTTATGGGATAGGGTACAGGTGAGGGTATGGCATAGGGTAGGTGTTAGGGTTAGGGTTAGTGTTAGGGTTAGGGTTAGGGTACGGCTTAGGGTACGGGTTAGGGTACGGGTGAGGTTACGGCGTAGGGTAAGGTTTAGGGTTAGGGTTAGTTTTAGGGTTAGGGATTGGTTTAGGGTACGGGTTAGGATTAGCGTACGTGTTAGGGTTAGATTTTCGGTTAGGGTTAGGGTACGCGTTAGGGTTAGGGTATGGGTTAGGGTTAGGGTACACTTTAGGATTAGGGTATTTATTAAACCTATCCCACTCTCTAGATACCACTTAGCGCGTAAAGGAATATTATTAGGGATCCAGCCATGGAGAAGATTTTAGTCACTAGGATAAGATAAAGAATAAACACATTATAAAAAAATCACATTAGGATTTTCTTTTTAACCTGTTCCTTAAAACACTAGTGTTTAGGAAATCTAATACAGGCAAAAGCAATCAAGGGTAGTTTAGGGTTAGGGTTAGGGTTAGGGTTAGTGTTAGGGTTAGGGTACGGCTTAGGGTATGGGATAGGGTATGGGTGAGGGTACGGCGTAGGGTAGGGGTTAGGGTTAGGGTTAGGGTTAGGGTTAGGGTATGGCTTAGGGTACGGGTGAGGGTACGGGTGAGGGTACTGCGTAGGGTATTGGTTAGGGTTAGGGTACGGCTTAGGATACGTGTTAGGGTACGGGTTAGGGTACGGCGTAGAGTGTGGGTTAAGGTTAGGGTTAGTGTTAGGGTTAGGGTTACGGTACGTCTTAGGGTATGTGTTAGGGTACGGGTGAGGGTACGGCGTAGGTTATGGGTTAGGGTTAGGGTTAGGGTTAGGGTTAGGGTACGGCTTAGGATACGGGTTAGGGTACGGGTGAGGGTACGGCGTAGGTTATGGGTTAGGGTTAGGGTTAGTGTTAGGGTTATGGTACGGCTTAAGTTATGGGATAGGGTACAGGTGAGGGTATGGCATAGGGTAGGGGTTAGGGTTAGGGTTAGGGTTAGGGTTAGGGTTAGGTTACGGCTTAGGGTACGGGTGAGGCTATGGGTGAGGATACTGCGTAGGGTATTGGTTAGGGTTAGGGTACGGCTTAGGATACGGGTTAGGGTACGTGTTAGGGTATGGCGTACGGTATGGGTTAGGGTTAGGGTTAGGGTTAGGGTTAGGGTACGGCTTAGGGTACGGGTTAGGGTACGGGTGAGGTTACGGCGTAGGGTATAGTTTAGGGTTAGGGTTAGGGTTAGGGTACGGCTTAGGATACGGGTTAGGGTACGGGTGAGGGTACGGCGTAGCATATGTTTTAGGGTTAGGGTTAGGGTACGGCTTAGGGTACGGGTTAGGGTACGGGTGAGGGTACGGTGTAGGTTACGGGTTAGGGTTAGGGTTAGGGTTAGGGTTAGTTTTAGGGTTAGGGATTGGTTTAGGGTACGGGTTAGGATTAGCATACGTGTTCGGGTTAGGGTTTTGGTTAGGGTTAGGGTACGCGTTAGGGTTAGGGTATGGGTTAGGTTTAGGGTACACTTTAGGATTAGGGTATTTATTAAACCTATCCCACTCTCTAGATACCACTTAGCACGTAAAGGATTATTATTTGGGGTTCAGCCATGGAGAAGATTTTAGTCACTAGGATAAGATAAAGAATAAACACATTATAAAAAAATCACATAAGGTTTTCTTTTTAACCTGTTCCTTAAAACACTAGTGTTTAGGAAATCTAATGGAGGCAAAAGCAGTAAAGGGTAGTTTAGGGTTAGGGTTAGGGTTAGGGTTAGGGGAGGGCTTAGGATACCGGTGAGGGTACTGGTGAGGGTACTGCGTAGGTTATTGGTTAGGGTTAGGGTACGGCTTAGGATACGGGTTAGGATATGGGTTAGGTTACGGCGTTGGGTATGGGTGAGGGTTAGGGTTAGGGTTAGGGTAAGGCTTTGGGTACGGGTTAGGGTACGGGTGAGGGTACGGCATAGGGTAGAGGTTAGGGTTAGGTTTAGGGTTAGGGTACGGCTTAGGATACGGGTTAGGGTATGGGTGAGGGTACGGCGTAGCGTATGGGTTAGGGTTAGGGTTAGGGTTAGGGTTAGTTTTAGGGTTAGGGATTGGTTTAGGGTACGGGTGAGGATTAGCGTACGTGTTAGGGTTAGGGTTTGGGTTAGGGTTAGGGTACGCATTAGGGTTAGGGTTAGGGTACACGTTAGGATTAGGGTATTTATTAAACCTATCCCACTCTCTAGATACCACTTAGCACGTAAAGGAATATTATTTAGGGTCCAGCCATGGAGAAGATTTTCGTTACTAGGATAAGATAAAGAATAAACACATTATAAAAAAATCACATTAGGATTTTCTTTTTAACCTGTTCCTTAAAACACTAGTGCTTAGGAAATCTAATGGAGGCAAAAGCAGTCAAGGGTAGTTTAGGGTTAGGGTTAGGGTTAGTGTTAGGGTTAGGGTACGGCTTAGGGTATGGGATAGGGTATGGGTGAGGGTACGGCATAGGGTAGGGTTTAGGGTTAGGGTTAGTGTTAGGGTTAGGGTTAGGGTATGGCTTAGGGTACGGGTGAGGGTACTGTGTAGGTCATTGGTTAGGGTTAGGTTAAGGCTTAGGATACAGGTTATTGTATTGGTTAGGGTACGGCGCAGGGTATGGGTAAGGGTTAGGGTTAGGGTTAGGGTTAGAGTTAGGGTACGGCTTAGGGTACGGGTTAGGGTACGGGTGAGGGTACGGCGTAGTGTATAGGTTAGGGTTAGTGTTAGGGTACGGCTTTGGGTACGGGTTAGGTTACGGGTGAGGGTACGGCGTAGGGTATGGGTTAGGGTTAGGGTTAGGGTTAGTGTTAGTGTTAGGGTTAGGGTACGGCTTAGCGTATGGGATAGGGTACGGGTGAGGGTACGGCGTAGGGTAGGGGTTAGGGTTAGAGTTAGGGTTAGGGTTGGGGTTAGGGTACGGCTTAGGGTACGGGTGAGGGTACGGGTGAGGGTACTGCGTAGGGTATTGGTTAGGGTTAGGATACGGCTTAGGATACGGGTTAGGGTACGGGTTAGGGTATGGCGTAGGGTATGGGTTAGGGTTAGGGTTAGGGTTAGGGTTAGGGTTAGGGTACGGCTTAGGATACGGGTTAGGGTACGGGTGAGGGTACGGCGTAGCGTATGGGTTAGGGTTAGGGTTAGGGTACGTCTTAGGGTACGGGTTAGGGTACGGGTGAGGGTACGGCGTAGGGTAAGGTTTAGGGTTAGGGTTAGGGTTAGGGTTAGTTTTAGGGTTAGGGATTGGTTTAGGGTACGGGTTAGGATTAGCGTACCTGTTAGGGTTAGGTTTTCGGTTAGGGTTAGGGTACGCGTTAGGGTTAGGGTATGGGTTAGGGTTAGGGTACACGTTAGGATTAGGGTATTTATTAAACCTATCCCACTCTCTAGATACCACTTAGCACGTAAAGGAATATTATTTAGGGTCCAGCCATGGAGAAGATTTTCGTTACTAGGATAAGATAAAGAATAAACACATTATAAAAAAATCACATTAGGATTTTCTTTTTAACCTGTTCCTTAAAACACTAGTGCTTAGGAAATCTAATGGAGGCAAAAGCAGTCAAGGGTAGTTTAGGGTTAGGGTTAGGGTTAGGGTTAGTGTTAGGGTTAGGGTACGGCTTAGGGTATGGGATAGGGTATGGGTGAGGGTACGGCATAGGGTAGGGTTTAGGGTTAGGGTTAGTGTTAGGGTTAGGGTTAGGGTATGGCTTAGGGTACGGGTGAGGCTATGGGTGAGGATACTGCGTAGGGTATTGGTTAGGGTTAGTGTACGGCTTAGGATACGGGTTAGGGTACGTGTTAGGGTATGGCGTACGGTATGGGTTAGGGTTAGGGTTAGGGTTAGGGTTAGGGTTAGGGTTAGGGTACGGCTTAGGGTACGGGTTAGGGTACGGGTGAGGTTACGGCGTAGGGTATAGTTTAGGGTTAGGGTTAGGGTTAGGGTACGGCTTAGGATACGGGTTAGGGTACGGGTGAGGGTACGGCGTAGCATATGTTTTAGGGTTAGGGTTAGGGTACGGCTTAGGGTACGGGTTAGGGTACGGGTGAGGGTACGGTGTAGGTTATGGGTTAGGGTTAGGGTTAGGGTTAGGGTTAGTTTTAGGGTTAGGGATTGGTTTAGGGTACGGGTTAGGATTAGCATACGTGTTCGGGTTAGGGTTTTGGTTAGGGTTAGGGTACGCGTTAGGGTTAGGGTATGGGTTAGGTTTAGGGTACACTTTAGGATTAGGGTATTTATTAAACCTATCCCACTCTCTAGATACCACTTAGCACGTAAAGGAATATTATTTGGGGTTCAGCCATGGAGAAGATTTTAGTCACTAGGATAAGATAAAGAATAAACACATTATAAAAAAATCACATAAGGTTTTCTTTTTAACCTGTTCCTTAAAACACTAGTGTTTAGGAAATCTAATGGAGGCAAAAGCAGTAAAGGGTAGTTTAGGGTTAGGGTTAGGGTTAGGGTTAGGGGAGGGCTTAGGATACCGGTGAGGGTACTGGTGAGGGTACTGCGTAGGTTATTGGTTAGGGTTAGGGTACGGCTTAGGATACGGGTTAGGATATGGGTTAGGTTACGGCGTTGGGTATGGGTGAGGGTTAGGGTTAGGGTTAGGGTAAGGCTTTGGGTACGGGTTAGGGTACGGGTGAGGGTACGGCGTAGGGTAGAGGTTAGGGTTAGGTTTAGGGTTAGGGTACGGCTTAGGATACGGGTTAGGGTATGGGTGAGGGTACGGCGTAGCGTATGGGTTAGGGTTAGGGTTAGGGTTAGGGTTAGTTTTAGGGTTAGGGATTGGTTTAGGGTACGGGTGAGGATTAGCGTACGTGTTAGGGTTAGGGTTTGGGTTAGGGTTAGGGTACGCATTAGGGTTAGGGTTAGGGTACACGTTAGGATTAGGGTATTTATTAAACCTATCCCACTCTCTAGATACCACTTAGCACGTAAAGGAATATTATTTAGGGTCCAGCCATGGAGAAGATTTTCGTTACTAGGATAAGATAAAGAATAAACACATTATAAAAAAATCACATTAGGATTTTCTTTTTAACCTGTTCCTTAAAACACTAGTGCTTAGGAAATCTAATGGAGGCAAAAGCAGTCAAGGGTAGTTTAGGGTTAGGGTTAGGGTTAGGGTTAGTGTTAGGGTTAGGGTACGGCTTAGGGTATGGGATAGGGTATGGGTGAGGGTACGGCATAGGGTAGGGTTTAGGGTTAGGGTTAGTGTTAGGGTTAGGGTTAGGGTATGGCTTAGGGTACGGGTGAGGGTACTGTGTAGGTCATTGGTTAGGGTTAGGTTAAGGCTTAGGATACAGGTTATTGTATGGGTTAGGGTACGGCGCAGGGTATGGGTAAGGGTTAGGGTTAGGGTTAGGGTTAGAGTTAGGGTACGGCTTAGGGTACGGGTTAGGGTACGGGTGAATGTACGGCGTAGTGTATAGGTTAGGGTTAGGGTTAGGGTACGGCTTTGGGTACGGGTTAGGTTACGGGTGAGGGTACGGCGTAGGGTATGGGTTAGGGTTAGGGTTAGGGTTAGTGTTAGTGTTAGGGTTAGGGTACGGCTTAGCGTATGGGATAGGGTACGGGTGAGGGTACGGCGTAGGGTAGGGGTTAGGGTTAGAGTTAGGGTTAGGGTTGG
>NW_026871821.1:0-39072 GCF_028564815.1 Eubalaena glacialis | reverse complement strand
GGCTTTCATTCTCAGTTTGTGGGTTCTGAATCTGAATGAATTATTGTCCTTACCTCAATGAGACAGAGAATTGTAACCAAAATCGTCACTACTACAGTTACAGATATTGCCAAGATGAGTTTGTTCTTATAGCCATATACTGGAACTTCTTTTGTGAGCTAAAAAAATAAATAACAATTTTTTAAAAACAAGGAGATAGAAGGGATGAAAGCTAATTCTTCTTAAACCTATTCTAAACAATAGCTAACTATTCTTAAACTACTATAAAACCCAATCCTTTGAGGCGAGTAGCTTCTATAAGAACAAGCCAAATTTAATGTTATTAATCTTATCATTAGCATTTTCTTCTACAATTTATTTATCTACAATTTATTTGTCTTGTGTTATGTCCTTTTCTCATCTACCCTAGGAATAGTGGCACACTCTCTAAATGAGCCAAGTGGGAGATCACTGCCTTAGCCAGTTTCATGGCTGAAGATAAGATACGGACTAGGAGCCCATGGTACTCCTGCTTGGGCACGTTCATGGCATGTCCTAAACTGAGTAAAAGTCCAGGTCCCATGTTTCAGGGCTTCTCCTCACCTCACTTGACTCCTGCTCTTTCTGCTCACTCTGGGCTTCTGTGCTCTCACTGATAGAGTTGTCACTTTTCCACTGGCCCGTATCCCATTCCGCTTTGGACACCTTTACTTCCTGCTGCTTGCTGAGAAGCTTCATCAGGAGGCCTGTTCTAGAGATGAGGTTGGCACAGGCCAGCTGCACGTGGGTCTCCGAGCAGTCTATTTTCAAAGTCTGGATAACATGAGAAATGAGCCTTCGCACGTCATTGTTGGGGATGAGGGACCGTAGCTGCTGCTTTAGCTGAGTTTCAACTTGATCACCCGGGAATGTGAGCCCTGGGAAAGTGAAGCCTGTGGGCTTAGAGGATAATTCAGTGCCCGTGTTGTGCTACTCCCATTGTGTTTCGTTGGTGTGTCGAACACTTGGCATACTGTTGTCCGCAGCAACAGCAGAGTGTGCAGTGGAGACGTTCCTATGGGTAGTGTTTCCAGGGCTGGTTCCTCCTGGCAGAGTAGAGTTTCCTGAAGAAATAATTTCTGCAGAAACATTTTGTGCAGTATTGTTTTCTGAAGTAGTGTTTTCTGTAGAAGGGTCTGAAAGAGAAAATAATTCTGGAAAAGGATTTTCCTGAGAAGTCACTTCTCCTGAAGATGAAACAGCCTCTCGCGGAGGGGAATTTATGAGACTCCTCCTTACAGAGAACGGAGGGCTTGCAAGCATCATTCTATTGGGTGAACTTTTCTTTCTGAACTTTCGACTCCTTTTGATTTTGGGTTTTCTGTGGACCTGATGAGTCCCAATTTTATGGAAGATGTATTTTTTCCCAGAATGTGAGATTAGTTCAAAATCCTTAATATTTCTAACTCTAGCCTTTGCATCCTCTAAAACAAGTAAAGTGTTGGATAAGTCTTTTGATTTGCTTTTAACCTCAGGTGGGGATTTTGGAGGGATGGAGGCAGAAGGCCTGCCCTTGAAGTACTGTTTCAGGGTAGAGGAACCTGCTGCCTTGTGTTCCTTTATGAATGAAGACTCTGCATTGGAGGACTTTCCCACCAGCTTCCTGGGCCTCTGCACCATGAGTAGCTGTTTCAGCTTTCTTGGGGATGGCCTCCTGAGCCTTCTTTCTTTGGCAGTGCTCGCCACAGATGGCTGGGCATTCTGTTTCCTCCTGACGCTCTCATCTCCCACTGCTTTGAGGTGCATTTTCTGTAGGCCCCTCGGGTTCTTGAGGACCCTGTTCACTCTCAGCAGCTTTTCCTCTGTACGCTCAGTCTTTGCTAGGCTGTCTTTCTGTGGTTGGGCAGTTTGCAATTTCTTTTGAAAGATGTAGTGTTTATACATGGCACTTAAAAGGTTGGAACGTGTACGCGTGGCAGGTTTTTCTTCCTTTTTCACCTCATCCATTTTTTCTTGAGTTTCTGCATCTAACAAATTTTCCAGAAAATGGAGTTTCCTCAATTTATTTTTATTAGTTGAATTGTTGCGTACACGTTTAACAGAAGGGCTCCTTGTATTGTTTTTCAAAAGGCCCAGCGGCATATCTCCATCTTGTGTATTTGAAAAAAGAAGTTGAAGGAATGGTAATAGTGCTGATTCCACATCTCCTAGATTCGCCTCAGAGATATAAGGCAGCATGTAATTTCATGCCCCGATAATATCACTTTTATTATTAAGTCCAGCTGCTCATTCATGACGCCTGACAAGCTGACAGCACTTTTATCTGAGGACGCCCTCTCTGACTCAATAGTCAGCTCGGGGCTGCTGTTCTTCTTCCGCGCTTGTAACACCTTCATCAACGATCCTTCTGCAATCCCTAGAGATGTTTCTTCATCTGTCAAAAAAGAAGAGCCTGTTTTTGATCACTGAAGACTGATGGGACAGCTTTTTGTCAGTCCACAGCCAAATAAATTAGGAATCAGTCAACGTTTGAGTGCCACGTAGGACAAAAAGAAACCCACACTTAAGACTATGACTGGCAACAACAAAATGTGAAAAAGGTATCTCTTGAAAAAGTGGCTATCTACTCAGAAAATTCTGTTGCGTGAAATATAGTATCTATATTCAGGATTACTCCACTGGTTCCCAGGGGCCAGTACTCAAGAAAAGCCAAGGCTGGAAGACAAATACTCCCCTACTCAGCTGGACTCTCTGCAGATCTACTGTGACTCCTCACATTCACATACCCCATCCTGTCCTGCCTCAGAGGCAGAGGAGTGTGAGGCTTCCTCTCTCCACCTCTTCACTGTGCTTGCGTTCTTGCAACTACCACAGATGACCATGACAACAACCGCCGCTAACAGGTGGTCACCTGGACATGTCCTTCTCCACCCACCCACCGAGTCCTTTGCTCAGTCCCTGCTTCCATATATCCCAGCCCCCATAACAGAAGGCTCTATACAGAAAAAAACACTATGTCTGCCCTGGCTCTTTGCTAAAATTTGGGCAGGGATCTGGGGTATAAATTAAGAGATTTGCCAGATTGTATGCCAAAGTGGAATGTTCAACAAATCAATGGAATAATACTTGAGGTCCTAAAATGCAGAATGGAAAAAGCAACTTCTGTCAGATGGCTACTTTGCTTTTATTTCATTTTCCTTCTAATATTTCCAGCTTTACTTGGGGAACCATCCAAAGCTTCTGACTGTGTGAAGGTAATGTGTACCATTGTGTAGCTGGGCTTCTCTTCCAAAATGATTAAAAGTATTTTTGGTGAGGGTCAAAGGAGGAGGGAAAGGTCATGAGAAAGGAGGAGCATGGGCTTGCAGAGAGCCCCAAACTGGGGACAGGAGATCGGGGCACTAGGGTCATAGCACTTAACACCTCTGATCTTGTTTTACCTCACCTGTAAAAGGAGATTAAAAATGCCTTTACTGCCCACTTCTGGGGGAGAAGGGAGTAATATAATTAGCAAAAAAATTGTTTGGGGGAGTTCCCTGGTGGTCTAGTGGTTAGGACCTGGCAGTTTCCCTGCTGTGGCCCGGCTTCAATCCTTGCTTGGGGAACTAAGATCCCACAAGCTGTGTGGCACGGCCAAAAAAAAAAAAATTGTGTTAAAAAATCAGCAATATTGTCTTTATAGAAGTAGCAAAGTGTTATTATTTATGAGGTGCCCTCGATCACTGAAAGAGAACTGTATTCAAGCTACCTGGGCATGAAAGCACATTTTGGAAGTCATCAAGTTAGTGCCAATAAATCTAATATATAGAAAAATAGTTGAAAGCCCCTGAGTGTTTTGTGGATAGAAAAGCTTGAGATTCAGAGCAAGTTCAGAGCTGGACAGTCTAAGAATAAACTAGCTCTCCCATCCATTAGAAGGGCTAGGTAGCAGCTTTTGGTTATGGGACCAGAAACTCTCAGGCTCCAAATAGGACATAAAACAGCATCACTTGTACTCTTTATAAAATTGCAGAAACAAACAAGATAAACAAAAATATATTTATACCTGTCCTATAAGACAAAGGGTACTTGAGACCTAATGTATATAAAATCAGTTTACAAACTGTGATGCACTATATGAATAACTTCTCGTTTGCAGAGAGCACAGCATAGGATATGTGGCCATTCATGTTAATTCCCTTCCCCTTCCATTCCTTTCTCTTGTTCCTTTATGTATGTGGATCATTTACATTATTAAGCTAACAACGTAACTGAGCTATTATTAGCTTAATAATGTAATCCAGAATCTGATTTTTAGCAATGGGTAGTTCTCAGAAACTTAGGGAGTTGGAACTCAAATTAAAGAATTAAAATAATGCAATTATATAATTAATTTGAAAATTTATCATCATTGATTAAAAATAAAAATTAAAAAATTAAATTAAAAATTTATTATCCCGTAATTGAGACTCACCACAACGTGTGATGTCTGTCAGGCATTCACTGTCACAATGCAGCTTGTCTGTCTTACAGACAACCTAATAGTATTTTTAAATTGGCAGAGGCAGCAGGCCATACGGCTAGGTAAGATCCTATAAATGGAAGCAGAGGTAATTAAATTCGTGGTAAAAGAGTTACTTGAGTAGGTAGAAGAGGTAGGCCAAGGCCACCACAGACCAGTGCAAAAAGGAGTTCTTGGGGCATATGGACTGGAGAACTGGATAGGGGTCCGTTGGCCAATTGCTGCTCTTGACTGTTGTAAATAAATATAGAGGAGGAGAGAGGTGCCCAACAGAAGGATTAGGATGGCAGTAGGTATGGTGTGCCTAGAAAAAAGGGAATAGGGATTACAATTGGGTGACATTGATCTGTAGTTTAATTCAGAAGTATCTCCTTCCAACCCGAAAGCCTCACTTTGGGTTGAGAGTACACAGGAAGAAGGCAGACTTCTAAGAAGAGTCTGAATAAGACTGCACCTTCTGGGGTCCCTTTCTCAGTTCCTATTTGTGGGTAGTAATATATTAGAAATTATTCTAGTAATAAAAAAGCATCATGTGGTTAAACAATAACAGAGGTCGCATTGGCCAAATCTGGACAAAAGGAACATTCCAAAGAATAACATTATCATTATTATAAGGTATAACATAGTTAACTTTTAAAAAAGCACGTGAGTTCATAATGATACTCAAAATGAAAAGTGGGGGAGCTCTTCTTTATAGAATAATGTCAGCTAATAAATGCAAAAGGAATGATAGAATTAGGAAAATGTCATTTTGCAACTATCAATGTAATAATCGATTCAGACAAGGATTATCACTGATGTACAGTTGGGTGAAGAATTGTTTGAAAGTAGGATCTTCACTGATCCCAACGTATCACCCCACATATTATTTATCAATTACCAAGGGGAAAAATAACTTTACAATGGAGAGATATGCAACATACCACCTTAATCAAGTGATCAAACTTAGCACTGGGCCACCTGAAGTGATGAAGGATGAACATATCACCTATATAGTATTCTTTCCCAAAATGTTTACTTTGAATCTAATGAGGAAACAGACAAATCCAGAGTGTGGGGCAATTTACAAGACAACTGGCTTAGACTCTTCAAAAATGTCAATGTCATAAAAGACCAAAAAAAAAAAATAGTAGGGAAATATTCTAGATTAAAGGAAACAAAGACATGACATGCAATGCCTAATCTTTAATTGGACCCTGTATCAAAGCAAAACAGACTTAAAGAATGTTATTAGCTTCTGACCAAGATGAAGTAACAAGGTCCAATTTAACCTCCCACCTGAAACAATGAAAATATCAGACAGAACATATGAAGCAACAGTTTTCAAGAAACTGGACCTCAGGCAATAAAGTTCAGTGATCCCCAGGAGATGGGAAATAAATGAAGTGATCCCTATAATTGCCCTAACTTACTTCTCTGAGAGAGTTTCCAGGTCATGGTACAGGGAAAAGAAGTCCAGGCAGAGACTGGTGGACTCCCTGACTGAGGAAATGGAGCTGAGAGTCTGGGAAAACCAAGGTAACTAGAGTTCACAAAGCAGAGTATCAGAGAGAAAAGAAGTGCACAGACAAAGAACTCTGGAGATATGCAGAGGGATCTCTTGAGAATTCAACAAAGTATTGGTCAGTACATTTGTGTGAGGAATTCCTTGATGTCAGGAAAAGAACCACATGAAAGGATTAATAATAAGAATAACTGGATATCACACAGGGTTGTAGGAATAGTACCTGTTCCTACAAGTCAGACTGGAAAACCTCATGATACTCAGAAAGGACTTGTCTCAGTAGTTGCAAATAATGAGCTCCAGACTAAAGCCTACTTGGACTCCTACCCAACGAATCTTAAAAGCTAGACCTAAAAGAATAAAATTGTTTTGAGTAACTTAATTTCACCCAAAACAAAGCCCACACATTTTACAGGAATATAAATATATATAGCACACAGTAAACTAAAACTCACAATATCTGGGATCATATGAAAAATTGCCAAGCATGCAAAGAAGTAGGAAAATATGACCCATACTGAGGAGGAAAGGCAATCAATCAAAACTAACCCATAATCCATACAGATGTTAGATTGGCAGAAAAGAACATTTTAAAAGTTATTATACATGAAGAAAAGTTATTACAACTGTATTTCATATGTTAAAAAACCCAGAATAAACACTGAAAATGTTAAGTACAGGCATGGAAAATGTAAAACAGACCCAAATTGCGCTTCTGGAGATTAAAAACAATATCTAAATGAAAAAGACATTGAACAAGGTTAATGGCAGATTAGACACTGCAGAGGAAAGGGTCAGTGAACATTAAGGCATAGTAATAGAAACTATCCAAAATGAAACAAAAAGAGTAACAAAACAAAACAACAACAAAAATGAATAGAGCATCAGTGAGTCATGCAACAACTTCAAGTGGCCTAATACATGTGTACTTAGAGTCCATGAAGGAGAGGAGAAATACAAAAATTTGTAGAAATAATAGCCAAAATTTTTCCAAAATGGTAAACACTATAAACTCACAAAGTCAAGAAGATCAATGAACTTTAAGCATAAGAAACATGGACAAAACTACACCAAGGCACAAAAAATAATCAAATTGCTCAAAACCAGCAATAAAGAGAAAAATTTAAAAGCAGCCAGAGGAAATAACTATACACTACATACAGAGGAACAAAGATAACAATGACAGCAAAATTCTTGTTGGAAACAACGTAAAGGAGGACTCAGTGGAATAACATCTTTAAAGTAGTGAATTGAATTCTATCAAGCTAGAATTCTATACCCAGATCTGTCCAAACAAAAGCAAAATAAAGACTATCTCAGACATACAAAAGCTGAAAGAATTCATTACTAGCAGACTTTCACTATAAGAAATGTTAAAAGAAGTATTTTTAAGCAGAAGTAAAATGACACCAGATTGGAATATGGATCTACACAAAAGATTAAGAATACTGGAATCGGGACTTCCCTGGTGGTTCAGTGGTTAAGAATCTGCCTGCCAATGCAGGGGACACAGGTTCGATCCCTGGTCTGGGAAGATCCCACATGCCGCAGAGCAAATAAGCCCGTACGCCACAAGTACTGAGCCTGCACTCTAGAGCCTGTGTGCCACAACTACCGAAGCCCACGCACCTAGAGCCTGTGCTCTGCAACGAGAGAAGGCATCCAATGAGAAGCCAGTGTAGCGCAACGAAGAGTAGCACCTGCTCGCCGCAACTAGAGAAAGCCCACGCGAAGCAACAAAGACCCAACGCAGCAAAAATAAATTTTAAAAAAAAAGCTTAAAAAAATTTTTTAAAGGATTTTAGTCATTCAATATATGTCTCTGACCACAATGGAATTAAATTAGAAATGAACAAATCCAAAACATCTCCAAATATTTGGAAACTAAACAACACACTTCTGAATAACTTTGTGGTCAAAGAAGAAATCAAAAGCGAAATCAGAAACTATTTTCAACTCACTGAAACTGAAAACATAATATGTCAACATGTGGGATATTGCTAACGCTGTACTCAGCCTCCTCAACTTCCACCTTAAACTGGAAAAACGAGAGCAAATTAATCACAGAGTAAGAGAAGAAAGAACACAATAAAGATCAAAGTAGAAATAAAGAAAATGGAGAACAGAAAAATACTATAGATATTAAAAGGATAATAAGAGAATATTATAGAAAACTTTATACCAATAAATTCAAGATGAAATGAACAAATTCCTTGAAAGACATGCACTACTAAAGTTTATTCAAGAATAAAGATATTAAGGAAATTGGATGTGCAGTTTAAATCCTTCCAACAAAGAAAGCTGCAAGTCCAGGTGGCTTAACTGAGAAATTCTACCAAACACTTAAGGAATAAAATAATGCCAATTCTACACAAACTCTACCAGAAAGTTGAAGAGAAGGGAATACTTCCCAACTTATTTATAAGGCCAACTTTCACCGTATTAAGATTAGACAATGACATTACAAGAAAACTATAGACCAATATCTCTCATGAACACAGAGGCAAAAATTCTTAACAAAATTTTAGCATATGAAATCCAATAATATATAAAAAGATGATACATCATGACCAAGTGGGGTTTATCTCAAGAAGGAAAGGTTGGTTTAATATTTGAAAATCAATTTACCCAACTTAGTACACTAAACAAGAAAAATCAGGACATCTCTGGTGGGGCAGTGGTTAAGAATCTACCTGCCAGTGCAGGGGACATGGGTTTGAGCCCTGGTCCGGGAAGATCCCACATGCCACGGAGCAACTAAGCCCGTGCACAACAACTACTGAGCCTGTGCTCTAGAGACCGTGAGCCACAACTACTGAGCCCATGTGCCACACCTAGTGAAACCCGTGCACCTAGAGCCCGTGCTCTGCAACAAGAGAAGCCACCACAATGAGAAGCCTGCATACTGCAATGAAGAGTAGTCCCTGCTCGCCACAGCTAGAGAAAGCCTGCGTGCAGCAATGAAGACCCAATGCAGCCAAAAATAAATAAACAAATTAAGAAAAGAAAAGAAGAGAAAAATCACATAATCATTGCAATAGATGCAGGAAAAGAATGAAAAAATCTAACATCCATTCCTGATTAAAGAGAAAAACAGCCCTCAGTAGACTAGGAATGGAAGGAGACTTCCTCAACTTGATAAATGACTTTGACAAAAAACCTAACATCATATTTAATGGTGAAGGACAAAGTACTTTCTCTCCAGGATCAGGACAAAGGCAAGAATGTCTGCTCTCATTACTTCTATTTGACATTGCACTGAAGGTTCTAGCCAGTGCAATAGGGCAACAAAAAGAAAAGAGATATTCAGAATGGAAAGGAAGAAGTAAAACTATCTTTATTTGCAGGTAACATGATTATGTAGAAAACCTGATAGAATCTACAAAAATGCTACTGGAACTAACAAATGAGTTTATCAAGTTTGCAGGGTACAAGATCAACATACAAAAAGATTAATTTATCTCAACAAACAAGCAGAGATCAAAGTTTTAAAATACTACTTATAATAGAATCAAACATATAAAATACTTAGAATAAATCTGACAAAAGATGTAAAAGACTTGCACAAGGAAAACTGTAAAATATTGCTGGGGGGAAATTAAGGAAGACCTAAATAACTGGAGAGATATAATGTATTCATGGATCAGAAGATTCAACATTGTTAAGACATCAATTCTCCCCAAATTGATTTATAGATCAAAATCCCAGTAGGCTTTTCTATAGAAATTGACAAGCTAATTCTAAAATTCATATGGAAATAAAATTTAGAATAACTAAAACAACTTTGAAAAAGAACAAAGTTGAAAACTAACAGTAACTGATTTCAAGGCTTATGAAGCTACACTTTCAAGACATTGTGATAATAGTGTAAAGATAGACAAAAAGATCAAGGGAACAGAATAGAAAGTTCAGAAGTAGAGAGATGTGGACAACTGACTTTCAGGTTCAAAGGCATTTAAGTGGAGAAACGATAGTCTTTTCAACAAATGATGCTGGAATAATTGAATATCCAGGTGCAAAAAAAAAAAAAAAAATGAACTTCCATCCAAACCATATACAGAAATGAACTCAAATTGGTTTAAAGATCTAAATGTAAAACATAAAACTAAAAAACATAAAACTATGAAACTTCTAGAACAAAACAGGTGAAAAATTTTATGACCTTGAGTTAGGCAAGATTTCTTAGGTACAACACCAAAAGCATAATCCATAAAAGAAAAAAATAGATAAATTAGACATCATCAAAATTAGGAATTTCTGCCCTGCAAAAGACACTCCTGAGAGAATGAAAAGATGAGTCACAGAATGGGAGAAAATACTTAGCAACTTACATATTGGATAAAGGACTAATTTCCAGAATATATAAAGAACTCTCAAAACTCCAGAAAAATATAGATAAAAGATTCAAAGATATACTGATGGAAAATAAGCATATGAAAAGATGTTTGACATGATTAATCATTAGGGATGCTACAGTGAGATACAACTACACACCTATTAAACTATCTAAAATTAAAAATACTGAGCATAGCAAGTGTTGGCCACAACGTGAAGAAAATGCAACTCTCATACACTGCTGGTAGAGATGTAAAATGATCAAACCACTATGGAAAATAGGTATTTTTTAAAAACTTTAACATACACTTACCAATGATCCAGCCATTCTACTTGCAGGTATTTACTCAAGAGAAATGGAAGTATACATCCATACAAAGACTTGTACACAAATATTCATAGCAACTTTATCTGTAATAGACAAAGACTGAAACAACTCAAATGTCCATCAATGGTGAATAGATAAATTGTGGTACATCCATATAATGGAATACTATTCAGCAATAAACAGAAATGAATTACTGATATATACAACAATATGGATGAAGATTAAAATAATCATGCTGAGTTAGAGGCCAGTTAGAAAAAAGTATACACTGTATGATCCCATTTACATAAAATTCTAGAAAATGCAAACAGAAAGCAGACAGAATGCAAACAGAAAGCAGATCAATGCAATCATGGTGATTGGGAAGGGCAAGGAACGATGGGAAGGAAGAATTACAAAGAGACATTAAGAAACTTTCTGAGGTGATGGACATTTTGATTTTGATGATGTCTTCATGGTGTGTATGAATGTGTGTGTGTGAACACAGATTATTGTATGTCAATTATACCTCAAAAAGCTGTTAAAAGAAATGATATTATATGAGAGAGACAATTGGGGAAATTTGAATAGCAACTCTTTATTGGGTAATATTATTGTGTAAGTATTTACTTTATTCAATACTGTGTGTTAACAGTATTGTAGTTACATAGGGAAATAATTTTTAATATCCAGAGAGGAGGGCATCTAGCTGACAAGAGAGGGATCGCAATTGTGGCAGATGCTGTGGAAGGCTGAGGAAGATGAGGCTAGAGCAGTGACCAACAGATGTGACGGCGTGGTGAAGACAGTCATTTGTCAGCTGACCTGACAAAGACGGTTGGAACAGACTGCTAAATGCAGGGCCCTTTCCACCTACTAATCTCATGCAATCCCCTCAACTAGCCTTGGCATAACAGAAAGTTTCTATTAGCTTGCCATATTGGAGGGCAGATGGCACAATTTAAGGTGCAGTAAGTTGTGTAATAAACTGTCACAGTACGGTCCTACAGAAATAGTTTTTTAAACTGCAAAAAAATGAAACTTGACCCTTCCCTCACAACATATATGAAAGTTAACTCAAAATGAATCATAGACCTAAATGTAACTATACAACTTCTGGAAGAAAACAAAGGAGAAAATCTTTGTGATTTGGGGTTAGACAATGGGGTCTCACACAAAGATTTCTTAGATAAGACACAAAAAAGTACAAACCATCTAAGAAAAATTGTTAAGGGACTTCCCTGGTGGTTAAGACTCCGAGTTCCCAATGCAGGGGACCTGGGTTCGATATCTGGTCAGGGAACTAGATCCCACATGCATGCCGCAACTAACAGTTCACATGCCACAACTAAGAAGCCCATGAGCCGCAACTAAGGAGCCCATCTGCTGCAACTAAGACCCAGCACAACCAAATAAATAAATTAAATCAATATGAAAAAAAAAGAAAAATTGCTAAATTAGAGTTCATCAAAAATTTAAAACCTCTAGTCTTCAGAGACACTTTAATACAATGAAGATAAATCACAATCTGGGAGAAGATATTTACTAAACACATATCTGGGAGAAAGGACTTTTTCCATTGCTTTTTATATAAAGCACTCTTAAAACTCAATATAAATATCCAATTAAAAAACAGATTTGAACAGACACTTCATTTAAAAAGATATTTGCACATCAATAGACACTCAACATCATCAGCTATTACCGAAATGCAAAATGTGGCAAAAACCACGAGATGCAACTACACACCTACTAGAAAGGTTAAAAGTTTTTAAAAAACAAATATAATGATCAGTTGAAGATGTGGAGCAACTGCAACTCTCATAGACTGATAGTGGTAAAGCAAAATGGCACAGGCACTTTAGAAAACAGTTTAGCACTTTCGTAAAAAGTTAAACATGCACTTAGCATATGATGAAGCAATCCCACCCTTAGGTATTTTACCCCAAAGAAATGAAAACATATGCTCGCACAAAACATATGTTCACACACACATGTGAGTGTTTTCAGAGGCTTTGTTCATAATAGCCAAAAAACTACAAACAACTCAAATGTTCATCAAATGATGAATGCGTAAACAAACTGTGTCTCCACACAACTAGAATACTACTCAGCAATAAAAAGGAATGAACTACTGACAGGTGCAACAAAACAGATGAATCTCCAAAGAGACTGGCTAAGTGAAAGAAGCCAAAAACAAAAGGCTACATACCACATGATTTCATTTATAAGATATTCTGGAAAAGGCAACATTATATGGACAAAAATCAGATTGGTGGTTGCCAGGGGCTGGTAGTGGGAGGAGGATGGATTGACTACAAAGGGACATGAGGGGTCTTTTGGGAGTGCAGAAGTTTTCTTTACCTCAAATGTGGTGGTGGCTACAGAACTATACGTTTGTCAAAACACATCACACTGTATATTTAAAAATAGTGAATTTTGTTAAATTAAAATTATACATAAATAAACCTGACTTAAGAAAATAATAAAACAAACCTAAAAAAACAATTGAGTGAAAACAAATGTAAGAAAAATCAACTTACGGTTTTTCCAATTCAAGGGTCATCATGAGGATGCTTTCAATTGTTGTAAGTGACACTTGTGTTGTTCCCATGTCTCTGAAGGAGAAGCCCAAACATGCATGATATAAAACCCAAAGACAAAAATTCTAAACTTAAAAAGAGACTTAACATGTGATTACTTCAATTCTGGCTTCTTACTTGCCATACATGATAATGCCAAAGAGCTCTTATTGAAGAAATTTAAATTTGCATCATCAAATTAATGACCTTGGTGCTGAACAGTACAATCATTTTTTATTATCCTAACTTCTCATTTTCAATTGCATCTACCTCTTTTGATCACTCTTTTTAAAAAAAATAATGTACCCCTTATTCCTTTTTGCTTTCTGGGATAAATAATATTCCTACATGCATCTACATGTTCCATATCTATATGTGTTCTTCAACACTGTTCTCATTCTCTGCTGGCTGTCTTACCCATATATATTCTTTCTTAATCCTTTTCTTTGCCAATAACTCTTATTTTCAATAACCCAGTTAAAATCTAAATTATGACTTTTTAGCCAAAGTACTCAATCTTTGACGAAAGTAAAAAAGAGCAGAAATTATCTCATGAGCCATGAAACTGTTGCAATACTTACAAATATGTTAATGCTGACAATTTAAAAAGATAAGAATCTTCAACTGTTGTCAAAGGATTATGATTGAGAATTCTGAAAAATGGAATGGAATTTAAATTATCTACATTTTCAATTACTTCCATGAAAGCTTATATTCATTTTTTTTGGTACGGAACGTGAAGGTTTAAAAAAAAATCATTTTCTGTCTTTACCTGTAAATCACCCTTAGCATCTGTAAAACACTCTTTCATTGGGAACTACCCAGGTCTCTAGATGATAAAGTGGAGAAGAGAAACAAACAAACAAACAAAAAAATAGAAAAAAAGTGGCTAGCAAAGAAAAAATATGCCAAAGAACTTTTCAGGTTAAAAACCCAAGAAGTGACTATGCTGGTAGGAAGCCCTTGTTCTGTAAAAAAGTACTATTTCTAGTGTCCTCCATAATTCAAGGTGTTTTTCTTTCATCTCTACAAATTTTTAAAAATTTCATGATTTAAACTACCCAGTTAAAGACAAAAATAGGGCTAATTCCTTGGTTCTGGAGCCAAAGAAGAAGAGATAAATCCAAGAGGAACTGGTGAAAGCCATCCTCCCATCACATAGTCCCATGTGTATTCTTGCATCATAGCCTTTGTTACTGTGTATGTAATCACCTGTTTACTTGTCAGTCTCCTAGATTGCCAGCAACTTGAGAGCAGGGACCACACTTTATTGTCATTATTATTCCTGTGCCTGACATAGTGCCTAATATTTACTAGGTATTTAATAAATGTTTGCTGAATAAATAAATAACAGTTTGTTTATATATCAATGAAATAAACAAATTAATTTTGGGGAACAAAATTTTATTCCAAAATGCTGGAATAGATTTTCTTCTTAGTTCTTTCTTTCTTTTTTTTCTTTTTTCTTAGTTCTTTAAAACAAATAAGGGGGGAAAAAACCCCAAAAGAAACAGGAAGAAAGAAAAGAATATCTGACTTTAGGTTAACTCTACTCAAGAATTATTAATGTATTTTTGCGAATATTATAAAGATAATTATCAAAACTAATATCTTTTGGGTTGCCAGGCATCTGTGAGCAGCACTTAACATTTAATCCTCACAGTAACATTATGTGATAGATATATTACCTCATTGTACAAATGAGGAAACTGAGGCACAGAGAAGTTATATAACTTGTCCTAAGTCATCAAGCTAGTAAGAAGCAGAGCTGGAATTTGAACTCAGTTCTGACTCTAAAGCTTGTGTTTAACCTGAATGAAAAAAAAAGGGGGGGGGCGGTTTAAAACATCTGTTACTTTAACCTTAATTTTGAGAGCACTAAATATAGAAATACCTTTTCAAACTTCATCTACCCATCTGGGAAAGCCTCTATGAGAATGATATTTTCTCTTTTTATTTATTTATTTCTCTTTTTATTTATTTTTGCCTTAATCACCTCCCATGATAAATATTTAATTAGCCTATGGTCATTGAGACTTTAGAGATTTTTAAAAATATTGCAGGAAAATCAGTAAAAATGATGGAGGAAGGACATCTGAAAATTTATCCCTCCACAGAAGCAACAATAACAATAACAACAACAACAACAACAACAACAAAACTGGCAAAAATGGTCAGAATCAACTTTTTCTGAACTCTGGAAATTTAACCAACAGGCTTGCAGCAAATTGGGGAGCAATTTATTCAAGGAAAACAAATTAATTTCTGTAAGAACAATCAGATCTGTGTTGCTTTAACTTGTCCTTGACCTTTGCTCTCCATGCCAGTGGTAGCCTTGAAAAACAGCCCACATCCCTGGTACCAGGAGGAGCAGCATGGACTGGGAGGTCCTTCAAAGCCTCATTCCCATAGAACTGTCATTGTTTTACATGTCTGGTGGTCCCCTGGAAGACCTCACTTGAAAGGCTTGCCTTTGACCTGACTGAGAGCTGTCTAGTGAGAAAAGCTTCTCCTCAGGTGGCATTTTTGGAAAACATTTTCAAGCAAATATTTTAACATGGCGGTTGTATGAGGCAATGGATAACATTTTGGGGCAAAAAACAGCCCAACCGAAAAGCTTAAAAAGAAAAGCTGAGGAATGAGATGTCCACAGAGACTTTGAAATGTTCCAACGTATTCCTGGGAAACTGGAAGACCACAAGACATATTCCTGGGAATCTAGGAAAATAACTGTTAGCATTAATAAATGAGTTCAGCAAGGTTGTAGGATATAAGATCAATATTATTTCTACACACCAGCAATGAGTAGTCCAAAAATGAAACTAAGAAAACAATTCCATGTTTAACAGCATCAAAACAAATAAAATACTTAGGGAAAAATTTAACCAAGTAAGTGCAAGATTCACACTGAAAAGTACAAAACTGTTGAAAGAAACTGAAGAAGATCTAAATAAATAGAAAGACATGCTGGATTCATGGCCTGGAAGATAATCTTATTAAAATTTCACTACTTCCCAAATCGACCTATGGTTCCATTGCAATTCCTATCAAAATCCCAGCTGACTTCTTTCCAGAAATTGCCAAGCTAATTCTAAAATTCATATGGCAATTCAAGGAAACAGAATAACCAAAACAATGTTGGTAAAGAACAAAGTGGGAGGACTCACACATCCTGGTTTCAAAACTCAGTTCAAAGCGACTGCAATCACAGTGTGGTACTGGAATAAGAACAGACATGTAAATCAATGGAACAGAATTGACAGTATAGAAATAAACCCTCATATTTATGGTCTATTGATTTTCAACAAGGGTGCCAAAACAATTCAATGTGGAAAGAACAGTCTTTTCAAATGATGCTGGGACAACTGTACATCCACACACAAAATGAAGCTGGACTCCTACACTTCCCACCATATATGAAAATTAACTCCAAATGGATCAAATATCCAAATGTAAGAGCTAAGGCTGTAAAACTCTTAGAAGAAAACACAGGAGTAAATCTTTATGACCTTGCATTAGACAACAGTTTCTTAGATATGATACCAGAAGCACAGACAACCAAAGGAAAAATAGATGAATTGGATTTTATAAAAATTAAAAAGTTTGTGCTTCAAAGGACACTATCAAGAAAGTGAAAAAACATATAGAATGGGAGAAAATACTACAGGTGGGAAGAATAAGATGCAGTTGGGAGAAGAAAAGTATAGTAGTTGCTAGGTGTGACAATCTCAAAATTTTGAACTATCACAAATAAGACAGCCACCCTAAATCACCCCAAAGGACAGACCCAAGTTATTTTTGTTTTTAGCGTTTATGCCTTTATAAATCTGAGAAGCTGCCGGGATTCTAGTACACAGCAAAAAGTGATGACAACACCCTGAAGTGTGTAAGCTTTTGTGTGTACACAGCTATCTAAACGAAACCAATGCTAGTTGACTGGGGGAGCATTAGAGCGGCTCTGTGACCGCAGCTCAATTTGTCTTCATAGAGTGGCCACACCTACCTCACTGATATTCTCAACAATGGGGTAAATAATTCAATAGGGATAAGGCTTTGATTTTCCTCTTATTCTCTCTTAGTGCTTATGTTCTTGGTACAATATTGATGTACCACAGACAAGCCAGCATGTGAATGTCCTCTGTCTGGTTAAGTTATATAGCCTTTCTACATTGTAGAGTCCTTCAGTTTCTAAAATCATGGAGCTTGTATTGTTAGAACCAATGAAGTGACTAAAAGAATTTTTAAAAATAAGCCATCAGTCTGGACCTGCATAGGTGAATGAAGGAGAAACACTTTAAAGTCAGAAAAACAAGTAGACTTAACATTTAGGATTATCAACCACTGCTGGTTTTCCATAATATATTTCATTCCTGATTTTATCTGAAAGAGATATGATTACAACCACCATTCAAAAAGTGGTACTTTATTAATTAATAAGCTCTTGGCTCATCTTTGAAGTAGATTTCGGATTTAAAATAGACTACCACACTGCTAACCACTTCACCTGATGTTTGTCAATAACATAGAGGCTTCATTCAAGAAACCTACTGACTTATAATTACCTGAAACCCGGTGATGAATCAAGGTTTCGTGGGGCCTGAACCTCATCTACTTTGGGAAATCCTATCTAATAAAAACATGCAAAGTTATGAATACAAAAATCGCTAGGACCCCTCTCAAGACCTTGGAAGGGACCTATGCAAGTGAGGAGCCCTGAAGCCTAAGCTTCATTGAATTCATGATAAATCCACCTCAGCTGGGGCCCTTTGCCAAACTTATTTAATGGAGGCAACTTATAAACACCCCAGTAATATGTCATTATAGGTAGTAAAATGACTTAACTCGAGGGTGGCATCTTCCCTTGGTGGCTTGCCTTTGGAAAGAGATGCAATAAAGTTTGTATCTCACCATGGCAAATGTTTCCTGAAGCAAATTAGCTTTGTCTATTAGAAAGACTTAGCCCAAAACAAAGACTTACTATACTGTGACAATCTTTTGAAAGTAACTGTGAATGAGTTTTAGGAGTACAGTACTAATTTATTTCCAACACCAGATAGTTTTGATTCTTTCACTACATTTTTCTGTCATTTAAGAGGAACACAAATTCAAAAGGAACAAGTTGGTGCCTCTTCCATTACAAATCTTTTCTAACCGACCACCCATTTTCTACTTCATCATCCCCCTCCTCACCTTGTTACCCTGCTGCACAGATGCTAGAATGGCTCTCATATATGTTTTCCCATCAACAACCATCTTTCTCCTTCCAGTATGAAAGCTTCTTGGGGACAAAGTCCCTGCCCTATGCGTCTTTGTATCCCCAGCACTTAGTACAGTGCTGACACACAGTGGGCATGGCACTCAGTGAATGTTTTTGAATGAATTCATTAATTTTTAAACTGTGATTTATTTATTTATTTATTTATTTCCACAATGTATTTTCCTGTGTTGCCTACGTAACTATAGTGAAACTCTGATTCTTATAAGGAACTCTTGGTGTTATAGGATGTTTAGGAAACGAGGTGAGTTTAAGATGTTGTAATGACGCTACTAAAACCTCCTGGTGAAGGGACCTCATGAGCCTGCTCTCCGGTGTGCTGGCAAAAGAAAAACTGACCCTTGGTGCTCTCTCCCCAAGGTAGGCATCAGCAAACTAACAAGGGAAAGGAAGGAGGCCGCTAAAGATAGGCATCTGCAGGAATTGCTAATCCAGCTCCAGACACAGCCTCAACACCTTCATTAACCCAAAATGAACTGTGTGAAACTGGATTTCTGAACCACAAGACAGGTAAGAGAGTCTTTTCCAAAGCCAGGTGTAGAAGAGCTCTTTACCTTGAGTCTAAAATCGCCTTCGGGCCATTGAACGTACCCACTATCATTTCCTTGTGTCATGAGAAATCACAGAATTTTTGAGCTGAAGGGGTGTAAAACCCACACTTCTTACTGAAGAGTAGTCAGCAGAGAACGTATATTGAATTAGGCTACAGCAATGTATTTTCTTTATATTTCTCACACTATAGCTGAACACAAACAACGTCTTTTTCCATACCTCAGAGCTTCCTATTGGCCACAGATAATTCACTTCAGAGATATATGCTTTTTGAAAAATAATGTTCTGGGTGGCTGGGGAGAGCCCTGTGGTGGGTGTTCAGGAATTCTTTCTGCTTTACCATTTAAAAGAGCTAATAATGGTTGGGGAAGCACCCACACCTTTTGCTCCCTGAAGAATTCGGTGCTAAACTTAGTTCTTTGCAGCTCTGTGTTGCATACATTTTAAGCAGTTAGGAACTTTGCACATGAGCAGGAATCAAAGTGAAATTCAAAAGTGGAACTTCATGGACCATTCGCATATTGGAGAGGCATCAGTGGGATTCCATGACAAGGCTAATTTGAGTGTTTTTGCTTGGTGCCTTTTATTGCCCGTGCCAAAGATCAGTACTATGGAAAGCAGAGCGATTCATATATATGAGTTAAACAAGTCTCTTGGCCTCTTTGTACCTTACTTTCCTCATTTGAAAAAAAAAAAAAAATGGCTCTCAAGACATACTTTCCAGAATTCATACTGGGCTTACACCCAGCTTACCAATAACTGCATGATGTTTTTACACACAGTTTTTTACATGTATTCATCTTCTATTTCACTTACAACTTGTGTAAAAACTGCATTCCATGCCAGGCCTGAAACATTCCAAAGCTCAGTTCTGTGAGTAAATTGCAACCAAGATTTCTACAAAAAAAGACACAAGCAAAAGAAGAAGAAAAATATATATTCTTTCAGAACAGTTATCCTTTGGCAATAATTCTAATTTATATATGATGAAACATAACAACACTACTCCCTCCATACACTAAAGAAATCTCACTGTGGAAGACATTATGATTTATACTTTCATGATTATATATGTTGTGCATTAGATACAAAATAGTAAATGCTCATTAAATACTTGTGTTAAGTGATCTTTATTTCTCTAGAAAGGCAGCACTATTGACATTTTGGGCTGGATAATTCTTTGCTGTGGGAGGCTCTCCTGTACACTGTTGGATGTTTAGTAGCATCTCTGGCCTCTGTCCACTAGATGCCAGTAGCATATACAGTTCTGACAAGCAAAAATGTCTCCAGACACTACCAAATGTCACCTGCGTGCAAAATCACCCTGGTTGAGAACCACTGCTCTATAATGATTCACTCTGATCTGTGTAATAATTCTCACACTAATCTTTGCTAGAGACAAAAAGGATTTGCTACAAAATTTTAGTAGTAATTTTAATCATATTTCAAAATGAGTAACAAATTAATTTTATAAAAAATTAAGCTTTACAAAAATTCCAAATATAATGAAGTTATACTTGTAACTTACATAACCTGCAAAAAAGGTAGTGGTTCAAATGTACGTCTTTCGATAGACTGTATTTTATTGCAGGATAAATCTCCAGGAAAAGTAAAAGGAAAATATTGCCTCAATTAGCTATTAGATATCTAATTAGTAGGAATAACTAGTAGACTTTAGAATGATAATAATAAATAAGAAGCTTTGGTCTAAACTCCAAACCTTAGGAATTATTATTTGAACCTTCCAGAGCCCCTAACCCTGCCTTCACCTCTCTTAAGAGTCTCACCTTCAGGATCTTCATAAATTAAATATACAACTATAGATCTTGATAGATTTTGGAGGTAATCTTTCCTGAGAGCAGAAGCATTGATTAGAGTCCACCTTTCGTGGTCTCATCAAATTCTAGATTATGAGCTCAAAGTTTTTATCTCTATATATCATGATAATTTCTAATATTAAAAGGAATATTCTTATATTTACACACTTCCCAGTAGAGTTCTGTTTTTCTAGGTCAATTCATTACCAGAAGAAATAAAAGATACCCTTTCACACAACTTGAAAGGAAGTTACTTCTCTCATTAATATGTAACTTTAATTCAGTATTACACTTTCTATCATATTGACTTTTATTCGAAAATACCTACTCTTGACTATAGCTGACTATCTTATTTCCATTGATTCCAGCTTAGTCTCTCACTTCACCGGGATGGGTTTAACTGTCTTCTGACTGGTGTTTGCATCTCTACCCTCTCCCTTTCTAAGCCATCCTCCACGCGATCACCAGATTAACTCTCCGCAAGTGGTTCTCAAATACCAGCATCACTTGTGAACTTATTGAAGATACAAATACTCACCCCTACTCTGGACCTCTTGAATCAGTAACTATGGGGGTGGAGCTTGTGTTTTCACAAGCCCTCCAAGTGGTTGGTTCTGTTGCAGGCTAAAGCTTGTCCTAAAGCACTGCTGTGGTAACATGGTAGCTTGACATGTTATCCTTGGCTTGGCCTCCAAAGCCCTAGATGATCTGGCTCTAATCTCCTACTCTTCCCACTTGTACTCTACAGGTACTCAGAGTATTTTTCCTGTGTTTTGCCTTTCTCCCACTTTCCTTTCGCAAGCTTATTCTTCCCAAGGTGTCTGTCATTGATACCCAATGGCCCTTCGAGGTCCCGTTTAAACAGCATTGCTCTAGTAACATCTTCCCTGATCCAATTTGAAGTCTTTTTTTCCCTCTTTTGTGCTCCAATACCAACTTATAGCTCTCATTGCCCATATTCATTTCTTTCTTTAAATATAGCTATTTTTGCAACCCATTTCCTCTGAGCATAAACTCCTTCAAAGTATGGACTAGATCCTGCTTATGTGCATCGTCTATCATGTTTAAAACCAACGCGTGGACATAAAGCAAACTCAAATATTTATAAACTCAACAAATAGCTGGGGAGTGGATAGAAGGAGGAAATGACTGTTTTAAAAGAAATGTAGTTTTATTTCTTCATGGTGCCTCTACAGCACTTTGTCATTATGGTTTGAGCTTATATGTTTATTTCCCCTGTGAGATCATGAGTTGCTAAAAGGAGTCCTGTCTTACCCATCTTCGTGTTCACAACACTAGGCATAGTGCTGATTAGCATATTCTGTTTTCGCTATTTTATTGATTGGCATTTTTTTTTAAAGAATGAGAATAATTATGCTAACATGAAATAATCAGATTATAAAGTATTTCATAGTAGAAGTAATGAAGGGCCTATTCCACTGTGCAGTTATCTGATTTGTTTTTCTCCAAACTGTGTTTGTAAGGTTTGGAGCCCAGATGGCAGAGAAGAGACTAATATAAAGGTGATTGCCCCTTAAGGCTTGGAAGGTTTGATAATTAAAAGAACTATTTTTAGGGTCATGTGAGGCTCTTTATACCCACTTCCCTTAAGGCTTTTATATTTGCAAGAAGAATCTATTTGCTAAAGAGGATCATTAATTGGCTTAATAAGGATTAATGACATACACAGCTTTGGATGCCATGGACAAAGGACAAAAACTGAGCTTTTATAGCAAAAAACACAGTTATCTCCTTATCCCTAAATAAAAAGAAATACTAGGCAAGCATTTCCTCTTTGATAAAGAAGCTGGAGAGGGAATTCCCTGGCGGTCCAGGGGTTAGGACTCAGCGCTTCCACTGCTGGGGACCTGGGTTCAATCCCTGGTCAGGGAACTAAGATCCCACAAGTCGTGTGGCGTGGCCCAAAAAACAAAACAAACAAAAAACAGAAAAAAAAAGGCTGGAGAGATTTTTGTTAGGGGCATTTCTGATATGCTTATTTAGTGTAAACGTTTCTAAATATACCACTTAACCATCATCTTAAACATTCTTAATATTGGTATCACAATTTCTGCATCGAAATCCTTAACAACAGTTTGTTCTTTTGGTAACTTAATGTGTTCTTGACAATACTGATTTTATTTTTAAGATTTTTTTTTGGATGTGGACCATTTTTAAAGTCTTTATTGAATTTGTTACAATATTGCTTCTTTTTTTTTATGTTTTGGTTTTTTGGCCATGAGGCATGTGAGATCTTAACTCCCTGACCAGGGATCGAACTCACACCCCCTGCACTGGAAGGCAAAGTCTTAACTACTAGACCACCAGGGAAGTCCCTTGACAATACTGTTTATATAATTCATCTGCTTAAATATTTAATATTTAAATGTTCATTTAATTTAGATTAAATTATCAAAGTTATGAGTTAATGGCATTCATATTAATGTAAGGGTTCTATATTTTCTTGTCCTGTAGGGGACAATTTGAGGTTAACTTTAATTCCTCTCATTTCACTAAACCAACTTTTTCAAACCTTTTCTGTAAAGGCCAGATAAGTCAATATTTTAGGCTTTGCAGGCCACATAGAGTCTCTGTCACATATTTTTCTTCGTTTCTTTTTTTCTCATTTACAGCCCTTTAAAAATCACTTTTAACTTATGGGCTGTATAAAAACGGACTGTGGGCCAGATTTGATCCATAGGTCATAAACAAAATATAAATACAGATGGACAGTATACGAACACTTACATAACAAGGTTCATATGGGAGTCTATAATTGCTCAGACCTCATTACCACTTTTCCTCTACAACTAAAGTGTATTTTTCTATCTATACCTTGTCTATATAATGAAAAAATTAAAAATGAATAGGAGATATTTAGCGCGAGTGATGGGCTGGGGCCCTACACAGACTTAAAGTATTGTAGAATTTTATTGCTAGAAGAAACTGAAGAGATTATCTAACTTGAACCCCTTAATTACTTTATAGATAATCTACTTTAGAGATAAGAACTCATAAATAAATATGATTAACTTACAAATATCGGAGGGATAGCAAGCCTTCAAAGGAGTCCTTATGTAATTCAGTCAAATAATTTTCACTGAGAATTCTGAAAAATGAAAAGGTTATTTCTGGATCAAACTGCAAAATAACTACAACTATATACTACGTAGGACTAACTCCTATATGTGGAGGAAAGCTGGGTAATGGTGCCACCTAAACAACCTAATTCTTATTTAATTTAGGGATGGTGATTTCTGCTGTTTTCATTTAAACCTTCTTTTCACGTCCTCCTTTGTGTCCATCTCTCTCCATCACGCATGTGCACGCACACGCACACACACACACACACACACCCCCACGCCCCACCCACTCTTCCCACCAAATCATATAGTTAATGCCTATTCTCTAGATCACGAAGTCTCTGTTAGAACCCAGCTCTGGGTGGCACCAACGTTGCAGAGCTGCCCTTCCCTCCTCTCTTTCCCCAAACCTTATTGGGAAGTCCCACACAGAACTGTATCAGGGCAAATGAAGCCATCTGATTTTTTTCCCCATTAAAAATTTTCTGAAAACTAAAATGTGCATAAAATATACATAACTGTTCAATAATTCAATTGAACAACTGTTCAACTGTTTAATAATTACAAAACAGACCCCCATGTAATACCATTCATGTCAGGAAAGAATCCTGCCAGCATCCCAGAAGACCCCGTGTGCCCTTTTCCAATCACAACCCTCTCTCTGACTTCCTAGAGGGAACCACTATCCTGACTTTAATAATAATTTCCTTGCTTTTTAAATGTAGTTTTGCCTTTTCTCTATCAGCCATAAACAACACAGTTTAGTCTTGCTTCTTCTTGAACTTTATATAAGTGGAATCATATTATATGTATTATTTTCCACATTGCTTCTTTCATTCAACATTATTTTGTAAAATTATTTTATTTTTGCCTCTAGTATGTAGTGTTGCATGTCCAACTAAATGAGGCTTCTGAGTATTTGAAAGTGGCTAATGTGACTGAGTGGAATTTTTAATTTAATTAATTTCAATTATTTTAAAATTAAAATTTAAAAAACTGATACTCAATGTAATTATTGGAAAATGTTTATGTTAGCAACAATTTGCATATGTGATACTACATTTTTGACTGTAAATTTTATGAAATCTCAATACCGATCAAGTATTTGTAATAAAATTTAGCAACCAAGTTGTGATTTCAAAGAGTTAGTATGGGAAAAAAATGTAGATTCTCTCATTAATTTTTATATTGATTACATGTAGATATGATAATACTTTGGATATTTTTAAATACTTAGTATGAAAAAAATGTAGAATATCTTATTAATAATGTATATAATGATTACATGTTAAAATGATAATATTTTGTATATAAGGGTTAAGTAGAAGATATTAACATTTATTTCATCTGTTTCATTTTACTTTTGTTTTTAAGTGGCTACCAGAAAATTTAAGATTACTTATGTGGCTTGCATTATGTTTCTGATGAAGTGTATGACTTCTAAGTATGATTATACCACACTTTATTCATTCAACTGTTGGTGTATACTGAGATTTTTCTAGTTTTTATTTATTAAAAACAATACTGTTTTGAACATTCTTGTATTTGTATCCTGATACATATTTGCCTGAATTTGTCTAGGATGTAATAGGGATACAAAATTGTTTCCTAAGAAGTTGTGCTATTTCAAGTTGGCCGATTGAAACATGTCAAGTCTCCACCCCTTCAACTTCCACCAAAATCCCTAAGAATGATAGAAAAGATATAACTTAAGAATCACAACCTTAGCTCAATGTGTGGGAGCAGCTCCACAAATGCTCCCCTACCAGAAACGTCCTGGAGCTACCTACAGGGTGATCAGTTGGAATAGTGCGGTAGGAGCAGCCTACAGCACACATCAACCCCACATCTTTCCTCCTTGATCCAGGCAGCAAAAGGTGTCTTCCTCTAGGCAGGGGCAATTGGTGTTAGAAAGGGGGCAAGGTCCCAGAATCCTGGAAGAAAGGTATGCACTCCCTGACTAGCCACCAGAAGTCACCTTCCACCTCTGCCTTATTCTCAGGGGAACCCATCGGGAGTAATAAGCCCCAACAGCTCATTTCACTTCTCCCCTAAAGCTGGGAAACAAACGCAGTAGAATCTCAACTACAAAGATGAATTACACTCAGGAAGGACCAAACAATGTGAGAAAGCCAACTCCATTAAGGACAGAAAACAAAAACAAACATAAGAGCTTATAGCCAATGAATCAGAGTTAACAAAGCACAAGAGGACCTTAGGATAGCACAATTATTACCCTCAGACAGATGTAAACAGATAGTGCATCCATTAATCAACTCAAGAATATACGAATGAAAAGTGTTAGCAATAATAAAAAATCTCAGTATATGAGAAGCAGAAATGACAGTTAAAGAATAAATTAGGAAACTGAGAGATCCAGCCAATGACTTCTCCAGAACGCAGAATGAAGGGAGCAGGAACGATTCACAGTCAAGCCTGACGCCTGGGTCTGCCAGAGGAATGTTAAGCCCTTTGCTTCCGCTGGTCTCACAATAAAGACTAGGAACATGCTGTGGGGAGGAGGGGGTGGTGTTTTGCACCTGTTTCTTATAGCTGATAAGCAGGAAGGCACATAGCCAGTATCCCAAGAGTGGAGTGAGGGAGTAGTAGACAGAGCCAGTACAGAAGAAACTCTATAAGACGTCAAAGGTAGGTTTCTCGTGCCTGGAAGAATCCCCTTCCTTGCAGGTAATATTAACAGTGGTACATCCTTCAGGAGCCTTGGGGATCTGAGCACAGGCTATGTTGCCTTGTGAAACTACTTCCACTGAGTTCTGCATTTAAAACCTTCTGCTTTTCACTCACAGTGTCTCTTGGTCACATATTTATATTAATTCCATCTCATAGCTTAATTCCAGCTCATAAATTAATTCTTTACTCATAGCTTATGAGAATTAAAATATTACTACCTGGAAACTCTGCAACTCAGTTATTAAGGTGGTTCATATTATACAGAATATAGTCACACACATTTTTAAAAGATCACTAAAACAAAAACACAAAAGACTTCAATTCCCACAAAGAACTCTTGGAGCCCTGAGCATGCTTCAAAGACCCTGACCTCAATTTGAAATTCACCATGTTAGAAGGAATCGCAGTGATTGTCAGAATACATGTTAGGGGGAATGGTCAACAGATGGTGCTAAGATTGATTGTTTTCTCACCTCTAAGTAGTGGTTTCATATTTCCATGGAAATGATCCAAAAAGAAAAAAACCAAATCAATATGTCCAACGACATTTATGGTAACCCTTTTCATACCTTCAAAGGTAGGAAAAAACTCTACCTCCTCATATCGCATGACAAAACTGTATGTATATACCATAAATGATATACAAACGTCACAGGAAATGATGGTATATGAAAAAAAGCTACACAAATGTGGAACTCATATATACTAATTATAACTTTGAACGTTGGCAAGGATTCAGTAAGTACAGCAAAGAGATGGGGCTGATCCTCAACTCTTTATGGCACTGTCTTCTCTGATTGGCTGATGCCCATATCAGACTGGTTAGAGTTTGAATATCATGGTAGGACAGGGGTTAACCGAACCGTATGTATTTCAAATTAATGGGGTTTCTTTCTGTGAAGTTGTTTGGATGACAGGATAGTAGAAATTTTAAAAATAACAACGGTATATTCAGCCTAGAAGTAAAGTTTAGACTGAGAATGAGTCAGTCACCAAAAAATTACCCAAAAAGGAGCTTCAAATAAGCAATAACTGAATAACTGGAATAAAATACATTAATCTGTAGAACTCCAAATATTCATTTTGACTGAAGAAAAAATTTTAAAACTATGGGGAATCAGAGTTAAAGCCAGATCTAAAACTTTCTCACACCATGAAAATATCAAAACCAGGCATGAAGTAACATTTAAGAAAGATCCATGTCTAACTTCTGACCAGGGTTCTGGTCTAAGGCAATCTTCCGAATTTCACATTCATTCTTGATTCTGTATTATTGACAATTATCCTTCTCTCCACCTCTGTAACTTCTAGGAAATTGAGAGGGCTCAGGGTTTGTTTGTTTGATTAACTATATGTATAATGCAAACAAGAGGCCTTTCTGGAACTGATTTACTCTCCTTCCCCTGCTTTCTTTCTCTCCAAAGTACTTAGCAATGCTTGAAATTATATCTATCTATTTATTATACTTATATACTTATTTTTATATATTTGTAAACCCCCTGAGAACTGGGATACTTGGGCTGTTTCATTCTTGGGCCTGAAACCCTAGCATGTAAAACAGTTCCTGGCATATAGTAGATACTCAAAAAATATTTATTGAATGAATTCAGAAAGTGACAAGTTATCAACTATCAGATACTTTTACTTAAAACAAATTATCCATTTATCGTCACTCATGAGGATAAGTACAGGAAAAGAAATGTCTTTCTTCTCCCCTACATTTGTGACTCAATCTTTTGAGACAAGAATCCTTTGAGAATTTCATAAAAGCAATGGTTCTTTTCCCTAAAAAACTGCACTTTCTTGAACACACGCAAAAGTGTGCATGCAATTTCAACTTGTGGATCATCCTTTTAGGGCAGAGGTCTGTGAATAGAGAGGACTGAATCCAGAGTGCCAAACTTGGATGGGAAATAAAATTACATCTCAGTTTTCACAAATCTCTAACTAAAATCAGCACTTCCTTCCATTATGAATGTAGGCAACAAACCACAGTAGATCAGCAGTATAGTTAATTTGGTCCCCAATAGAAATCACAGGTCATTTCATATCACGTATATGCTGCAGATACCTCAAAATATCATTTATTCTCATCACTACCCTGGAGTTATAATATTTATTAGACCTACCACTATATCTTGTTATTTAATGTGTTAAGAGAAGCATATTTATTACTATTTCACTAATTTTAAAAATATTCTGAAAACTATTTTAATATAGTTGGTTTCCTTTGTTTTTCTATATAGTTTGACTTATTATACATTTTAAAACATTATCCCAAGAACATAAGCTTCTGCAGCTTGCCAAAGAGGTATACACAGGGGAGCAGGAGGTATACACGGGGGAGCAGGAGGTTAAGAAATTCTGCTTTGGGGAACCACTGACCTCAAGTTAGGAACCTCTGCTTATAAGGTATAAACCACAAGCTGACTTAGAAATCTTCAAACCTTACCAGACTCATGTTATAGTGTATCGCCTCCCAAACACATGCTTTTTAAAAATTAATTTTTAAATTTCAATTTAATTTTTAAAAATATGTCATATATATTCACATCTCAAAATTCCAAAAATACGTAGCACACAATTCAAACTTTTTCTCTTACCTCTGTCCCTCAGTCTACCACCCCCCTCCACTCCCAGAGGAAATTAAGTTATCTATTTCTTGTGCCAAATGACTTTCATTTTTCTTACAAGTTTGGGAAATAAAATCTCCAAGTTAGATACTATCACGGGAAATATAAACTACATATACTATTTAGGAAATCTGTAAATTAAAACAAATTGCCTGGTTCTAGCATTTTTTTCCTTACCAATAAGATATCAGACTAAGGGGGCATCTCTTTAAGGGTGGTCATAACACCTGTTTTTAGATTGACTGTTATGTCTTTTATTATTAACTCAGAAGTCATTTATGACTTGTCTATTCAAGTTGAACTAAGGATATGACCACAGACTGTCATGAAAAATTACTTTGAATGTTTTTTTCCAAAATCATTTATGTATCTAAACTGACTTTTTCTACAAATCAATAAAAAAAATAGTAACAGAAAAATGGGCAAAGGACAGACAATTCAGAGATGAAATACAAATGTTCAGTAAACATATAAACATATTTAAGTTCACAAGTAATAAGAAAAATTCAAATTCAGATGGGACCCCTTTTATTCACCCGGCAGATTAGCAAAAAAAAAAGGGAGAATATCCAGTGGTGGAAGGGTGTGGAGAAATGAATGTCATCACAGCAGGATGACTGGAGTATAAGCTGGCACAACTTCTTTGAGGGCAATTAAAATTTTATATCTAAATAGTCTTCACCCCAACAATCCCATTTCTAGAGAACTGTTCTATAGAAATAAATGACCAGGCTCACAAAAATGCATGTACAAGGATATTCATTGCAGCAATGCAAGTAACAAGAAAACTGGACATAATCTAAGCATCCTTCAATAGGGGCATTATTAAACTGTGATACATTCATACTATGGAATATTATGCAGGAGCTTAAATGAATGGGGTAACCCTCTATGTACTGGGAAGGAAAGAAATCTAAGACATATCATGAAATGAAGGAATCAAGTTGCAGGATGTTACTTATGTAAAAAAAACATAAGAAAAACACACAAACCTATTTTGCTATCTGTAAATATGTAGGTACTCAAACGTATGGAAAAGAGTCTGGAAGGATTAATACTAAACTCAAAGTAGTGGGTGGGGGATTAGGGCACAAGGAGGGTTTTCACTATACCTGTTATTTCATTATTATCTATTGAGAATATAATCATGTATTACTTGTATAATGGAAAATAAGTTTAAATTGGCTCTTACTGATTTTAAAGAGGTCCTGCCAAATTTAATTTTTAAAATAAACACAGAATTTCAATCACTAGGCTGCTTTGGGATATGGAAGGGGAAATACCTTTTCTCACAGGTATTGACCTCAAAATTCTGGACCAAGAAAGATCTTACAATGCAGTTAACTTTTTGTATTCATATTTGGGGAGAGTATACTCACAGCTTCTCAGCCCAGCGGTATGCCTTCCATATACTTTCAGCAATGTAAGAAATAGAGTTTCCTTGGAAATTTCTGTGAAGAAACACAGTTCATATCCTTGAATAGGTAGGAAAAGAATGTAGAGAATAAGGAAAAGAATCATGGCCACCGTGTGGGGAATATTCAAATGCAGAAAAGACCAGCTTTCTAATTCCCACAGCTTATCAGCTTCCCAGTGTGCACAATTAATAAAAACATACTGTGAGGCCACTGGCACAAGCAATGAGGCATCTCCTCAGAACCTGAACTTCCTATCTGTCCAATTTCTTGGATACATAATGCCAATTACTTTTTTTCCAAAATCACTTATGTGTCTAAAATGACTCCTACAAATCAATGAGAAAAATGGCAAACATTTATCAATATCAGCAAAAGAAATCCTATGCTAGGCAACACCAAAGCTTTGGCTCAGTGCCCTCAGAATCTGTCCAGGTGTTAGAAGGATACAGGCAATTAGAAATTAGAGGGACTAATACGAAAATATCTCTTAAGCATATTGCATAGGGAAAAGTACAAGTTACTGAGCAAGGAGTAAAGTTATTACCTCATTAGGGGAACAAAATGCAAAGGAAAGAGCTCGGAAGGAAGGACACACATCAAAACAGTAACAGGAGTTACCTTATTGGTGGTAGGGAAGGTGGGGTGGAATTTTCACATTTTATCCTATATACTTCTGTGACATTTCTATTTTTAAACAGTGAGAATGTATCCATGAATTAGACATGTTTAAGAGAAGCTGTTAAATGCCTGAGGTTCAGTTTGAACCACTAACTCAGTGGATGACTTTGAATCTTTAGCTTTAGCTTTGTCCTCTTCCCTCAGCAACAATGTGACTGTTCAGTTTACATGCACATTTTTCACGCGAGTCAGAAATACGTCATAACGGATACCTGTCTGCCCATCTGCCTGAGGGACATTTCCACTCAAACAGAGCCTTCTGGTTGCTTTATGCTCACCAATAAAAGATGCCTAAGACTGAACTCATCTCCCTCAAAACTGACTCTGCTTCTCAACTGCTGGATTTCCACCTGTTATGCCACCATCATTCTGCCCATCAACACATGTGATTTGTCTCTTTCCTGTACTACAATCCCCCAACTCTAGTCAATTACTACATCTTGTCAGTTTCTCCTCTGTAGTACTCTCGGGATTTTCTTTCTACTTCCCTCACAACCACTCTAATTTGGCCCCTTCTCACTTTACTCCTAGATTTTGCTAAAGCATTCTATTTGGTCTCCCTGAATCAAGCTTTCGTCTCTAGATCGCTCTACATATGAAATCTAAAATAAGCCTCTTGTTTTAATCATTTGTCTCTCTTGCTTGAAAACTTGCAGTGGCTCCCCGCATCTTACAGCGTAACTTTCAAACCCCCATTGCCGATAGCCAAGGTTTTTCATAATCCTATCTTTCATTGTTGCCTAACCCAATTCTTTACAGCCAGACTAATCTATTAAATTCTGATCATCTCTGCAGTCACACCTTTGCCTAGACTGTACTGCCTATTATTCTTCTGACAAATCACAGCCAATCTTTAAGTCCCAGCTAAAGATTTAGCTTATCCATGCAGCCTTCCGTGACCTCCACACCCCTGTGATTACAGGTTCTGGTGAACTACAGCACCTATCTGTATTTCTCTTAACACTTAATTATGTATCACCTCCCTTTTAAGGCATATCCCCTTTCTTCCCACTTGTCATTGTCGTGTTCTGGAGACAATGCCATACACTTCTGTGGCTCCCACAGTACTTAGCCCTGAGTTGGGCACAAAATGGGTGCTACATATAGAAAGCCAGGGGACGAAGATGAGTTCTAGATATAACTGAGGGATTGAATAATAATAATAGCTGACACTAAAATATATGCTAGGCACTGATAGAAGACCTTTACCTATATTAACTCATCTAAATCTCCCAATGAGATTGGAGTCATGGGGAGATTTAGGAGTCATAGGAGTCATCCTATGAGAGGATGACTACCATAATCCCCATTTTACAGATGAGGAAATTGAGTCATAAAGCTAATAAATGACAGACCTGGGTTCAAACCCAGGTAGTCTGGCTCCGGAATCTCTACTCTTAACCACTTTGTTGTATTACCACCAATGAGATGGGGAGAGGGACACGTTGCTGTAAAGAGGATGGAGTAAAGATGGGAGAAGAGTAGATGTTAAGGAATTAAATAATGGGGTAAAAAATGGAGAAGGAAAACATAAGGGCAATTACAAGTAAAAGACTGGAGGAGAGGGAAAAATAGTAAGAAGGAGAATGAAGATAAGGAATCACTGACAAACAAAAGGTGGAAACAGAAAGTCAGTCAATGTGGATTGGGGAGATAAGGAGGACCCAGGAAGACCTGAAGAAAGGCTGCCATGTCAGGCAGGATGCAGAGAACAAATGAGGAAAGGCGAATCTTACATGATGGTGAAGGTGCCGTTGTAGGCGTTAGGCTCTGGCTCAGGCACTCTGTGGAGCTTCTGCTTTGGGCTGAGACCAACACACGACAGTGTCTCATTTTTGCAGGTACAGAGCTCACATATGCTGATGTTTGTGGTGGCATTCTGTTCTGGCTGCTTCTTTTCTGGGGTGTATTTTACACCAGGAAGACCAGTGGATACTGAATACTGAGTCGAAGGAAAAAGGACCGTCTCAGATGGCCTTGGTTGCTGAGATATGTTAACTCCCAGGTCCACAGGTGGAACTGTGACTTGAGTCAGGTTTGGCTGTGCAAGTGTCACCTGAGGGTGTTTTGGAGGGGGAGCTGTAGTCTGCTGCAGGGCTGTAGAATGTTCACACTCTGTAGTAGGTTCTGGACTTGTGGTAAGCTCCAGGTCCAAAGGTTTAACTGTGATACTGCGTGAGGTTGGATGCTCAGCATGATCCTGATCTGGTGCTGGAACTGTCACCTCGGGATACAATGGAGACTGAGCTACAACTTCCTTAATGAGCTCTGGAGGCTGAGCTTGGGTCTGCTGCATAGTTGGAGAAGGTTCATCCTCCATATTGGAGTCCAGAGTTAACATAAGTTCCGGGTCCAAAGGTTGAACTGTGACCTCAGTCAAGGTTGGATGCTGAGCCTGAACTTGCTCTGGATTTGGAAGTGTCACCTCGGGGTATGTTGGAGGAACTATAGTCTCCGGCAGGGGTGTGGAATGTTCAGCCTCCATAGTAGGTTCTGGAGTTGTGGTAAGCCCCTGGTCTAAAGGTTGAACTCTGACACTGGGTGATGCTGGAGGCTCAGTGTGATCCTGATCTGGTGCTGGATCTATTGGGTTCTGATATACTGGAGGCTGAGCTACAAAAACCTCCTTAGGTGGTTCTGGATGCTGGGTTAAGGTCTCCTGCATGGTTGGAGAAGGTTCATCCTCCTTAGTGGGTTCGGGCCCTATGGTCAGTTCAAGGTCCAAAGGTTGAATTGTGACCTCAGTCAAGGTTGGATGCTGAGCCTGAACTTGCTCTGGATTTGGAAATGTCACCTCAGGGTATGTTGGTTGAGTTGGGGCTCCCTGCTGAACTGGAAAAGGTTCAACATTTTCAGTGGGGGTTGGATGCTGATCTGAAACCTCTTGCTGGACTGACAAAGGTTCCAACTGCTCAGGGGACACTGTAGACTGAGCCGAGTTTTCTCGTTGGGGTGGAGAAGTTTCAACCTCATTAGTGAACGCTGGAGTTACGATAAGTGCAAGATCCACAGGTTTAACAGTGACATCGGGCCGCTGCATAAGCTGAGCTTGATCCTGACCTAGAGGAGAAACTGTTGTCACATGATGCTCTGGAGAGAAAACTACAGTCACATTAGAGAGCTCTGGAGACTGGGTTGGAGAGGATTCAACCTCACCAGGAGACTGTGGATGCTGAGCTGTGGCTTCCTGCTGAGGTGGAGAAGGTACAACCTCAGGAGCCTGTGGATGCTGATCTGGAGTCTCCTGCTGGGTTGTGGCAGGTGTAACTTCTTCTCCTGGATGCTCTGGATACTGAGCTGGGGTCTCCTCTTGTACGGAAGGTTTATTATGTGTACCGGCTTCTGGAGATTGGGCTGAAGCCTCCTGTTGAACTGGCAAAGGTTCAACCTCCTCAGGTGGCTGTGAAGGCAGCGTGGGGGCCTCATGCTGGGTGGTAGAAAATTCTGCATTAGTAAGGGGCACTGAGGGCTGAGCTGAAGGCTTGTGCTGATTTGGAGAAGGTCCCACCTTTCTGGTGTGGGTTCTTTTGTTATGGTAAGCTCCACATCTGCAGGTTTGACAGCGACACTGGATAAGTTTGAATGCTCAGCGTGACGGTGACTTGGAGGTGAAACTGTCATTTCAAGATGCTCTGGAGGTTGAGCTGGCTGCTCCTGTTGAGTTGGAGAAGGTTCCACCTCCCCTGAAGAAGGCTCTGGAGGCTGAGCTGGTTGCTCCTGCAGGGTTGCAGAAGGTTCTGTCTCCGCTGGAGACAGAGCTGGGATCTCCTGCTGGGTTGGAGAAGATGCTGCCTCATTAGGGGGCTCTGGAGACTGAGCTGAGGCTTCCTCCTGGGTTGCAGAACTTTCAGCTTCTCCAAAAGACTCTGAAAGCTGAGCTGGGGTCTCCTGCTGGGTTGCTGGTTTCACCTCCTCAGGAGGCTCTGTAGGCTCAGAAGGCTGAGTCGGTTGTTCCTGTTCACTTGGAGAAGGCTCAGCTTCCACAAGAGGCTCTGGAGGCTGACCTGTGGTCTCCTGCTGGGTTGGAGAAGGTTCAACTTCCCCAGGAGGCTCAGAAGGCGGAGCTGGTTGCTCCCGCTCACTTGAAGGCTCCACCTCTCCAGGAGGCTCTGGAGGCTTAGCTGAGGTCCCTTGTTGGGTTGGAGAAGATTCTGTCTCCTCAGGATGCTCAAGAGGTGGAGCCAGGGCCTCCTGCTGAGCTGTAGGAAATTCAGCTTCCGGAGTGGGCTCTGGAGTGATGGTAAGTTCCAAATCCAGAGGTTGAAGTGTAACACTGGGCAAGTTTGAATGAGCGTGACGCTGAACGCCAGGTAGAGATGCTACCTCATCACTCACTGGAATTTGAAGTACATACTCAGTAGGGAACCCTGGAGTCTGAGCTGGGGCCTCTTGATGGAGTAGAGAAGGTTCAACCTCCTCAGGGAGCTCTGGAGGCTGAGATGGGGCCCGCTGCTGGACTGGCGGAGGTTCAACCTCCTCAGGGCTCTCTGGAGGATGAGATGGGGTCTCCTGCTGGACTGGAGAAGGTTCAGCCTCTTTTGTGACCTGTGGAGTTATGGTAAATGCCAGATCCAGAGGTTTAACAGTGACATTGTACAAGTTTGACTGCTGAGCTTCATTTACCCCATGATGTGCTACTGGTCGAACTACAACCTCCTTAAGTGTCTCCAAAGGCTGGGCTAGGGCCTCCTGAGGACTTGTAGTTTCTAGTTCCTCAGGGGCCTCTGAAGGCTGAGATGGAGCCTCCTGCTGAAGTGGAGGTGGTTCTACCTCTTCAGTGGGCTCTGGATGCTGAGCCCGGGCCTCTGCCTGGGGTGAAAAAGATTCAACCTCCTCAGGGGTCTGTGGATGCTGAGCAGGGGCCTCTTGCTGGGGTAAAGATTCAGCCTCCTCAGTGAGCTCTGGATGACGAGTTTGGGCCTCCTGCTGGGATGGAGAAATTTCAGCTTCCTCAGAGGGCTCTGGAGGTTCATCTGGGCTCCCCAGAAAATCCGTAGGTAGGCTCTCCTCAGGGTAAAAGGCATCCATCCATACTGGGATCTAAATAATCACCCTGCAACTGTTGTTCTAGACCCTGAGTTTTTTTTTCAAATTGGCCTGCAGTTCCAACAACTTTGGCAAGCCGTTGATGCTGAACTAGATCTTTCTTCAGGTTTGGGGGTGAAACAATAAACTTCACTGGTTTTGAGCTCTTACTACCTAGAGGTGGAACAAGTATTTCAAATGATTGGTGACCTTCAGCCTGATCTAGACCTATGTTTTTAGTCTTACTTTTGTGTCAAGAAGGCAGAACCAAGGCCTGATTCTGATTCCAATCCAGCACTGGAACTTTCTCTGGGAGCTTTTGATGTTGGGTTTGCTTGTTATTCAGATCCTGATGTGGAACAGCAAACTGATCTGGCCCTGTAGGCAGCTCTCCAACCGAATCCGTGTCCGCGTATGGAACCTCAGTCTCAGTCAACTCCTGATGAGGCGGGGCCAACATCTGGACTGGAGACGAGGACGTCAAGTAATTAAAGCCCCCGGCTTCTGCCAGGGTGTAAGGGCATGGGGCAATTTGGGAGGGGGGTCTGAGGCGTGTGAAGACCAAGCCTCGGTCAGCCGCGGGGGGGGTTGGGGGTCACCTGGACGGGGCCCAGGGCCCACTCCGGAGGCTGAAATGCCTGGACTAGAAGCCACAGTTGTTGCCACGTGAGGAAGAGCCGTGGCAACCAAAGGCGCAGCCGGGACATAACACGCGGCGGCTCCCAGGCGCAGTGACCCAGGCCACTGAGGAGCCGGAGCCACATCCTGCGTCCGAGCTGAACCGCTATGCCAGCGCCGACGCCAGGGCTCACGTTAGCAACCGCGCGCCCCTCCCCCACCTAACGTCCCACCCGTTATTTATGACGTGTTTAGTTCCGCCACCTTTATTAGGTTCGTGCGGAGATCCAATCCGCGCCACCAGAGTGGGCCTTTTTCCCAGAGTCCCCAGGGCGCAAGCCATCCTTCCCCTTGCAAAGGCGACAATTACCTCCTGCCGGGCCCTCTTCCCAAGCCCTCCCTGCCCTCCCTGGCCCCAAACAACGAGGCGGGATTTGAGCTGGAGACCCGAGTGGCCCCAAACTCCAGCGGCCCAGGGGTGGAGGGGGGTTGGGAAGGATGCAGAGCTTCCCAAGGAAACCGCAAGACCTGGCATTCTGGGAAATTCAAAAGTGCTAGTCCAGTTCAGGCAATCTGAACTCTTCCTCCTCAAAGCTCAAGTCTGAGAGGCATTCTTCCTCCCTTTGGCCACACGGCTGACAAGAAAAGTAGCTGACCTGCAAAATGAGCACCAGTTAGGGTGGCGGGAGGGGAGCACACCTTACAGTTATTCTAAAATGTTGCCATTTCCTCCAAACGCTCAGTATTCACGTCTCATTATTAATTCACCACTCTATTATTAGCGGTTACCACTGAATCAGTGATGACTCCAGAACTTCTGTAGGAGGGGTTTGGGGCAGGTGAGCAATTCATTCTGGGAAAGAGAGTCTAAAACCAAGTGTATGGCCCTTTACGTTAGCATGGGAAAACTTCCCCCATCCCACCTTGTCTCAACAGAGCCGTTAATCTAGAAAAAACTACAGTGTCGCTTTTCAGAGGTCTACCCTGTGTGCACACATGGAGAAGACACTTAGAATGTTAAAGTCAGCATGGTAAGTAATTTTCTTGAAATACTGTAACTAGCATCCAGTTTACTTTCTTCACAGTCCTTTTCATAATCTATTTAATTTTAGTCCTTTTTAATTGTCTGGTACACCTTTAACACCTAAACTCCAAGAGAGAAGGAGCTTCATCTTATTTCCAGTGCCTAGCACATAATGGTTTCTAAATGGAACTGATTCCAAGATTGGCCTCATTCAGGAATGGATCTGTTGTTATAATCAGCTTTCCGAAATCTTTAGTATCAATAAGGAGTCCTTTCCTCTCACATTTCACAGGAAGCTAGACTTCTTAAAGCCCAAACATGGAAACGTTTGAAGTTTCCTTGACTGATTTAAATTGAATTAAATTAATTATTTTGTACAGGAAAAACTTTCAAAATTTTTACATTTTTCAGACCATAACCACCTTTTCTTTCTCTACTTTCTTCCCTTCAAAACAAACTTTGCAACATTGGGGTGAGTTAAATAATCAGAAATCTAGCCCCAAATTAAACTCTCAATGACATGAAACACATTTTTTGCTCCTTTTTAATAAAAATCCTATATGCAGTACATTAATGTTTTCTTTTAGAAATTACGTTGACAACTTAATCCCTAATTCGAGGCATCCATATAATTGATTTACAGAAAGGTTCTTCCGCAAAATATTTAACACCAGATATATATGAGATGCTGAGATCTGGGTAATATACCTTACTTGAAAGGCATGAATAGTTTTTAAACACTGTAGCATAATCACACTTAAGGCCGTAGTTACTTTGTTCCCAAATCCCTGCAATTCTATTTGAGGGGAGTTCTAAAAGGCCTGTGTCTTCTCCTGTGTCCACAACTGTAGACGTACACTGATGGCCCTCAATCCTGCTCTCCAAACTTCAAATAAGGGGCCAGAGACAAGGCTCGGGACTTGGAGAAGTCCTAGAAATTCCCTGCCTCAAAAGCAGTTTCAGAGTTTCACATTTTCCGAAGGTTGACAGAGCTGAGTAGACATGCCAAAGTCTTCCAGATCCTGCTGGTTGTTTTGAATTATGGCTACACTGGCTGTGTATCCCCTTGAG
>NW_026871820.1:0-39296 GCF_028564815.1 Eubalaena glacialis | reverse complement strand
CGGCTTGCTTGGTTGGCCAAAAAGGGCGTATGCGTTTTTTCCTGAATATATTCAGGAAAAAACGCATACGCCCTTTTTGGCCAAGGGCATCATTGTCAACGTTTTGTCACTTTTCATGTGCTTTAAAGGCGAGTCGAATCTACCTCCTGAAATCTGTTTCCTGCAAATCTGCCTTGCTTTCAAATCCTCTTCGTTGCCTTCCCTCAAAATATTTGTGGACGAGAGATCTCATTTATAACTCTGCACGTTTGTGAATTGCAGTGCCCCTGAGCTCCATTTGTCTCCTCGCTTTTTTGGGAGCTGGCCGCAAAAGCGCAGGATTGCTTCAGGCCCTATTTTGGTTTTGGGGGGCAGGCTGAGCCTGTGGTTCATTCTTCTTCCTGATGGGAAAATGGAGTGACCTGTGCCTGTCCCAACACCTAGGGCTAGTCTCTCGTTGGTTCCCCGTCTTCCCGTTCATCCTCAGGACAAACTGCAACCTGGACGAAACAGGAGGTTAAAGGTGCTGATTCTCCAAGTAGGGAGATGGTGAATCAAGCGGCTGGATGGCGGACCCGAGCACAAGGAGAGGAGAAATGAGGTGCGTTTTAGAAACTTTTTGCGATCTCACGGCATACCATCTTCTGGGTTTCCCATGCATGTTTTGATGTAGGAAGATGCCCTTGTACCTGGAGATTTGAGACCCATGGGGTGTGTTCCCCGCAGTGTTACTTTAAATTATCTGCGTTTGCTCACCCAACCTCACCAATCCTCTCAGCCCCAAGAGTGTCCAGCCTTATGTCTCATCCAGCTGTGGGTCTAGATATGGTCAATCCAGGTTGCATCAGAGACCCTGAACGGATTTTGTAAGAATTTCTCTCTCTTTCACTGTCTTTGCTTTGTGGCTTTTTTAAAGTAATGTATGTTTAGAATGGGGTTTGGCCGCTTTTCCCTGCTGTGTTTATGCCACTTTACACCCTCTTGATTCACTTGCAGAGAGATATCAATACATAGGTTTTCAGATTCATACTAGTCAGATATATTCTTGTGCGGTGACTAGGGGGTGTTGAGTCCAGTACACTGAGCAGGGAGTAGGCCTTGTCTATTACATATTTGGCTTATGGAGCGGTGTCTGAGCTAATTTCAAACCCTTGTTTTATGCATCACCCCACCTCACCTTTCCCGTTAAGCAGCCATAGTGTGTCTTCTAAAGGTGTGACTCTGTTCTGTTTTGTAATTCAGTTCAAGTGTAGCGATTTTGACATTCCCTCTAGAAGCGATATCTTAGGATAAGGGCCTTTTTCTGTGTGACTTATTTCACTTAGAATCATCGTACCTAAATCCACTCATCATGCTGCTAACTAGCCTTATGTCATTGATTTCATGGCTGAGTGATATTCCATTGTGCCAAGTACCACCATTTCTTTATCCATTTTTCTCTTTCCTGGGATATTGAAGGTGTACCGAAGCGGAGGTTCTTGGCAACAGAGCAGCCGTAAACTTTGGGGTGCCTGTGTCTTGTTGACTTTTAGTTTTCCCAATTTATACGCCCATGAGTGGAAGTGCCCTATGCTCTCTACGCTGTGTTTATTACTTGTTTCAGGACACACCGTACTCTTCTCCAGAGTGCCTGTTGGCAATTTACATCCCGCCCATCAGCGTAGCAAGGCTCCCATGTCTCCATGGCCTGTCCTGCTTTTCTGGTTTTTACATTTTGTTCAGCATGGCCCTTTTGACCGAGGGCAAGCGAGACTTCTTTGTAGCGCTGATTTGCCCTTCCGGCTTGCTTGGTTGGCCAAAAAGGGCGTATGCGTTTTTTCCTGAATATATTCAGGAAAAAACGCATACGCCCTTTTTGGCCAAGGGCATCATTGTCAACGTTTTGCCGCTTTTCATGTGCTTTAAAGGCGAGTCGAATCTACCTCCTGAAATCTGTTTCCTGCAAATCTGCCTTGCTTTCAAATCCTCTTCGTTGCCTTCCCTCAATATATTTGTGGACGAGAGTTCTCATTTATAACTCTGCACGTTTGTGAATTGCAGTGCCCCTGAGCTCCATTTGTCTCCTCGCTTTCTTGGGAGCTGGCCGCAAAAGCGCAGGATTGCTTCAGGCCCTATTTTGGTTCTGGGGGGCAGGCTGAGCCTGTGGTTCATTCTTCTTCCTGATGGGAAAATGGAGTGACCTGTGCCTGTCCCAACACCTAGGGCTAGTCTCTCGTTGGTCCCCCGTCTTCCCGTTCATCCTCAGGACAAATTGCAACCTGGACGAAACAGGAGGTTAAAGGTGCTGATTCTCCAAGTAGGGAGATGGTTAGTCAAGCGGCTGGAATGGCGAACCCGAGCACAAGGAGAGGAGAAATGAGGTGCGTTTTAGAAACCTTTCCCGATCTCACGGCATACCATCCTCTGGGTTTCCCATGCATGTTTTGATGTAGGAAGATGCCCTTGTACCTGGAGATTTGAGACCCATGGGGTGTGTACCCCGCGGTGTTACTTTAAAGTATCTGGGTTTGCTCACCCAACCTCACCAATCCTCTCAGCCCCAAGAGTGTCCAGCCTTAGGTCTCATCCAGCTGTGGGTCTAGATATGGTCAATCCAGGTTGCATCATAGACCCTGAATGGATTTTGTAAGAATTTCTCTCTCTTTAACTGTCTTTGTTTTGTGGGTTTTTTAAAGTAATTTATGTTTAGAATCGGGCTTGGCTGCTTTTCCCTGCCGTGTTGATGCCGCTTTACACCCTCTTGATTCACTTGCAGAGAGATATCGATACATAGGTTTTCAGATTCTTACTAGTCAAATATATTCTTGTGTGGTGACTAGGGTGTGTTGAGTCCAGTTCACTGAGCAGGGAGTAGGCCTTGTCTATTACATATTTGGCTTATGGAGCGGTCTCTGAGCTAATTTCAAACCCTTGTTTTATGCATCACCCCACCTCACCTTTCCCGTTAAGCAGCCATAGTGTGTCTTCTAAAGGTGTGAGTCTGTTCTCTTTTGTAATTCAGTTCAAGTGTAGCGATTTTGACATTCCCTCTAGAAGCGATATCTTAGGATAAGTGTCTTTTTCTGTGTGACTTATTTCACTTAGAATCATCGTACCTAAATCCACTCATCATGCTGCTAACTAGCCTTATGACATTGATTTCATGGCTGAGTGATATTCCATTGTGCCAAGTACCACCATTTCTTTATCCATTTTTCTCTTTCCTGGGATATTGAAGGTGTACCGAAGCGGAGGTTCTTGGCAACAGAGCAGCCGTAAACTTTAGGGTGCCTGTGACTTGTTGATTTTTAGTTTTCCCAATTTATATGCCCATGAGTGGAAGTGCCCTATGCTCTCAACGCTGTGTTTATTACTTGTTTCAGGACACACCGTACTCTTCTCCAGAGTGCCTGTTGGCAATTTACATCCCGCCCATCAGCGTAGCAAGGCTCCCATGTCTCCATGGCCTGTCCTGCTTTTCTGGTTTTTACACTTTGTTCAGCATGGCCCTTTTGACCGAGGGCAAGCGAGACTTCTTTGTAGGGCTGATTTGCCCTTCCGGCTTGCTTGGTTGGCCAAAAAGGGCGTATGCGTTTTTTCCTGAATATATTCAGGAAAAAACGCATACGCCCTTTTTGGCCAAGGGCATCATTGTCAACGTTTTGCCGCTTTTCATGTGCTTTAAAGGCGAGTCGAATCTACCTCCTGAAATCTGTTTCCTGCAAATCTGCCTTGCTTTCAAATCCTCTTCGTTGCCTTCCCTCATTATATTTGTGCACGAGAGTTCGCATTTATAACTCTGCACGTTTGTGAATTGCAGTTCCCCTGAGCTCCATTTGTCTCCTCGATTTTTAGGGAGCTGGCCGCAAAAGCGCAGGATTGCTTCAGGCCCTATTTTAGTTCTGGGGGGCAGGCTAAGCCTGTGGTTCATTCTTATTCCTGATGGGAAAATGGAGTGACCTATGCCTGTCCCAACACCTAGGGCTCTCTCTCGTTGGTTCTGCGTCTTCCCATTCATCCTCAGGACAAATTGCAACCTGTACAATCAGGAGGTTAAAGGTGCTGATTCTCCAAGTAGAGAGATGGTTAGTCAAGCGACTGGAATGGCGAACCCGAGCACAAGGAGAGGAGAAATGAGGTGCGTTTTAGAAACCTTTCCCGATCTCACGGCATACCATCTTCTGGGTTTCCCATGCATGTTTTGATGTAGGAAGATGCCCTTGTACCTGGAGATTTGAGACCCGTGGGGTGGGTACCCCGCGGTATTACTTTAAAGTATCTGCATTTGCTCACCCAACCTCACCAATCCTCTCAGCCCCAAGAGTGTCCAGCCTTATGTCTCATCCAGCTGTGGGTCTAGATATGGTCAATCCAGGTTGCATCAGAGACCCTGAACGGATTTTGTAAGAATTTCTCTCTCTTTCACTGTCTTTGCTTTGTGGGTTTTTTAAAGTAATGTATGTTTAGAATGGGGTTTGGCTGCTTTTCCCTGCTGTGTTTATGCCGCTTTACACCCTCTTGATTCACTTGCAGAGAGATATCAATACATAGGTTTTCAGATTCATACTAGTCAGATATATTCTTGTGCGGTGACTAGGGGGTGTTGAGTCCAGTACACTGAGCAGGGAGTAGGCCTTGTCTATTACATATTTGGCTTATGGAGCGGTGTCTGAGCTAATTTCAAACCCTTGTTTTATGCATCACCCCACCTCACCTTTCCCGTTAAGCAGCCATAGTGTGTCTTCTAAAGGTGTGACTCTGTTCTGTTTTGTAATTCAGTTCAAGTGTAGCGATTTTGACATTCCCTCTAGAAGCGATATCTTAGGATAAGGGCCTTTTTCTGTGTGACTTATTTCACTTAGAATCATCGTACCTAAATCCACTCATCATGCTGCTAACTAGCCTTATGTCATTGATTTCATGGCTGAGTGATATTCCATTGTGCCAAGTACCACCATTTCTTTATCCATTTTTCTCTTTCCTGGGATATTGAAGGTGTACCGAAGCGGAGGTTCTTGGTAACAGAGCAGCCGTAAAGTTTGGGGTGCCTGTGTCTTGTTGACTTTTAGTTTTCCCAATTTATACGCCCATGAGTGGAAGTGCCCTATGCTCTCAACGCTGTGTTTATTACTTGTTTCAGGACACACCGTACTCTTCTCCAGAGTGCCTGTTGGCAATTTACATCCCGCCCATCAGCGTAGCAAGGCTCCCATGTCTCCATGGCCTGTCCTGCTTTTCTGGTTTTTACACTTTGTTCAGCATGGCCCTTTTGACCGAGGGCAAGCGAGACTTCTTTGTAGGGCTGATTTGCCCTTCCGGCTTGCTTGGTTGGCCAAAAAGGGCGTATGCGTTTTTTCCTGAATATATTCAGGAAAAAACGCATACGCCCTTTTTGGCCAAGGGCATCATTGTCAACGTTTTGCCGCTTTTCATGTGCTTTAAAGGCGAGTCGAATCTACCTCCTGAAATCTGTTTCCTGCAAATCTGCCTTGCTTTCAAATCCTCTTCGTTGCCTTCCCTCAATATATTTGTGGACGAGAGTTCTCATTTATAACTCTGCACGTTTGTGAATTGCAGTGCCCCTGAGCTCCATTTGTCTCCTCGCTTTCTTGGGAGCTGGCCGCAAAAGCGCAGGATTGCTTCAGGCCCTATTTTGGTTCTGGGGGGCAGGCTGAGCCTGTGGTTCATTCTTCTTCCTGATGGGAAAATGGAGTGACCTGTGCCTGTCCCAACACCTAGGGCTAGTCTCTCGTTGGTCCCCCGTCTTCCCGTTCATCCTCAGGACAAATTGCAACCTGGACGAAACAGGAGGTTAAAGGTGCTGATTCTCCAAGTAGGGAGATGGTTAGTCAAGCGGCTGGAATGGCGAACCCGAGCACAAGGAGAGGGGAAATGAGTTGCGTTTTAGAAACCTTTCCCGATCTCACGGCATACCATCTTCTGGGTTTCCCATGCATGTTTTGATGTAGGAAGATGCCCTTGTACCTGGAGATTTGAGACCCATGGGGTGTGTTCCCCGCAGTGTTACTTTAAAGTATCTGCATTTGCTCACCCAACCTCACCAATCCTCTCAGCCCCAAGAGTGTCCAGCCTTATGTCTCATCCAGCTGTGGGTCTAGATATGGTCAATCCAGGTTGCATCATAGACCCTGAATGGATTTTGTTAGAATTTCTCTCTCTTTAACTGTCTTTGTTTTCTGGGTTTTTTAAAGTAATTTATGTTTAGAATCGGGCTTGGCTGATTTTCCCTGCTGTGTTGATGCCACTTTACACCCTCTTGATTCACTTGCAGAGAGATATCGATACATAGGTTTTCAGATTCTTACTAGTCAAATATATTCTTGTGTGGTGACTAGGGTGTGTTGACTCCAGTTCACTGAGCAGGGAGTAGGCCTTGTCTATTACATATTTGGCTTATGGAGCGGTCTCTGAGCTAATTTCAAACCCTTGTTTTATGCATCACCCCACCTCACCTTTCCCGTTAAGCAGCCATAGTGTGTCTTCTAAAGGTGTGACTCTGTTCTCTTTTGTAATTCAGTTCAAGTGTAGCGATTTTGACATTCCCTCTATAAGCGATATCTTAGGATAAGTGTCTTTTTCTGTGTGACTTATTTCACTTAGAATCATCGTACCTAAATCCACTCATCATGCTGCTAACTAGCCTTATGACATTGATTTCATGGCTGAGTGATATTCCATTGTGCCAAGTACCACCATTTCTTTATCCATTTTTCTCTTTCCTGGGATATTGAAGGTGTACCGAAGCGGAGGTTCTTGGAAACAGAGCAGCCGTAAACTTTAGGGTGCCTGTGTCTTGTTGATTTTTAGTTTTCCCAATTTATATGCCCATGAGTGGAAGTGCCCTATGCTCTCAACGCTGTGTTTATTACTTGTTTCAGGACACACCGTACTCTTCTCCAGAGTGCCTGTTGGCAATTTACATCCCGCCCATCAGCGTAGCAAGGCTCCCATGTCTCCATGGCCTGTCCTGCTTTTCTGGTTTTTACACTTGGTTCAGCATGGCCCTTTTGACCGAGGGCAAGCGGGACTTCTTTGTAGCGCTGATTTGCCCTTCCGGCTTGCTTGGTTGGCCAAAAAGGGCGTATGCGTTTTTTCCTGAATATATTCAGGAAAAAACGCATACGCCCTTTTTGGCCAAGGGCATCATTGTCAACGTTTTGCCGCTTTTCATGTGCTTTAAAGGCGAGTCGAATCTACCTCCTGAAATCTGTTTCCTGCAAATCTGCCTTGCTTTCAAATCCTCTTCGTTGCCTTCCCTCAATATATTTGTGCACGAGAGTTCGCATTTATAACTCTGCACGTTTGTGAATTGCAGTTCCCCTGAGCTCCATTTGTCTCCTCGCTTTTTAGGGAGCTGGCCGCAAAAGCGCAGGATTGCTTCAGGCCCTATTTTAGTTCTGGGGGACAGGCTGAGCCTGTGGTTCATTCTTATTCCTGATGGGAAAATGGAGTGACCTATGCCTGTCCCAACACCTAGGGCTCGCTCTCGTTGGTTCTGCGTCTTCCCATTCATCCTCAGGACAAATTGCAACCTGTACAATCAGGAGGTTAAAGGTGCTGATTCTCCAAGTAGAGAGATGGTTAGTCAAGCGGCTGGAATGGCGAACCCGAGCACAAGGAGAGGAGAAATGAGGTGCGTTTTAGAAACCTTTCCCGATCTCACGGCATACCATCTTCTGGGTTTCCCATGCATGTTTTGATGTAGGAAGATGCCCTTGTACCTGGAGATTTGAGACCCATGGGGTGGGTACCCCGCGGTATTACTTTAAAGTATCTGCATTTGCTCACCCAACCTCACCAATCCTCTCAGCCCCAAGAGTGTCCAGCCTTATGTCTCATCCAGCTGTGGGTCTAGATATCGTCAATCCAGGTTGCATCAGAGACCCTGAACGGATTTTGTAAGAATTTCTCTCTCTTTCACTGTCTTTGCTTTGTGGCTTTTTTAAAGTAATGTATGTTTAGAATGGGGTTTGGCTGCTTTTCCCTGCTGTGTTTATGCTGCTTTACACACTCTTGATTCACTTGCAGAGAGATATCAATACATAGGTTTTCAGATTCATACTAGTCAGATATATTCTTGTGCGGTGACTAGGGGGTGTTGAGTCCAGTACACTGAGCAGGGAGTAGGCCTTGTCTATTACATATTTGGCTTATGGAGCGGTGTCTGAGCTAATTTCAAACCCTTGTTTTATGCATCACCCCACCTCACCTTTCCCGTTAAGCAGCCATAGTGTGTCTTCTAAAGGTGTGCCTCTGTTCTGTTTTGTAATTCAGTTCAAGTGTAACGATTTTGACATTCCCTCAATAAGCGATATCTTAGGAGAAGGGCCTTTTACTGTGTGACTTATTTCACTTAGAATCATCGTACCTAAATCCACTCATCATGCTGCTAACTAGCCTTATGACATTGATTTCATGGCTGAGTGATATTCCATTGTGCCAAGTACCACCATTTCTTTATCCATTTTTCTCTTTCCTGGGATATTGAAGGTGTACCGAAGCGGAGGTTCTTGGCAACAGAGCAGCCGTAAACTTTAGGGTGCCTGTGTCTTGTTGATTTTTAGTTTTCCCAATTTATACGCCCATGAGTGGAAGTGCCCTATGCTCTCAACGCTGTGTTTATTACTTGTTTCAGGACACACCGTACTCTTCTCCAGAGTGCCTGTTGGCAATTTACATCCCGCCCATCAGCGTAGCAAGGCTCCCCTGTCTCCATGGCCTGTCCTGCTTTTCTGGTTTTTACAGTTTGTTCAGCATGGCCCTTTTGACCGAGGGCAAGCGAGACTTCTTTGTAGCGCTGATTTGCCCTTCTGGCTTGCTTGGTTGGCCAAAAAGGGCGTATGCGTTTTTTCCTGAATATATTCAGGAAAAAACGCATACGCCCTTTTTGGCCAAGGGCATCATTGTCAACGTTTTGCCGCTTTTCATGTGCTTTAAAGGCGAGTCGAATCTACCTCCTGAAATCTGTTTCCTGCAAATCTGCCTTGCTTTCAAATCCTCTTCGTTGCCTTCCCTCAATATATTTGTGGACGAGAGTTCTCATTTATAACTCTGCACGTTTGTGAATTGCAGTGCCCCTGAGCTCCATTTGTCTCCTCGCTTTTTTGGGAGCTGGCCGCAAAAGCGCAGGATTGCTTCAGGCCCTATGTTGGTTCTGGGGGGCAGGCTGAGCCTGTGGTTCATTCTTCTTCCTGATGGGAAAATGGAGTGACCTATGCCTGTCCCAACACCTAGGGCTCGTCTCACATTGGTTCCACGTCTTCCCGTTCATCCTCAGGACAGATTGCAACCTGTACAATCAGGAGGTTAAAGGTGCTCATTCTCCAAATAGGGAGATGGTTAGTCAAGCAGCTGGAATGGTGAACCCGAGCACAAGGAGAGGAGAAATGAGGTGCGTTTTAGAAACCTTTCCCGATCTCATGGCATACCATCTTCTGGGTTTCCCATGCATGTTTTGATGTAGGAAGATGCCCTTGTACCTGGAGATTTGAGACCCATGGGGTGTGTTCCCCGCAGTGTTACTTTAAAGTATCTGCGTTTGCTCACCCAACCTCACCAATCCTCTCAGCCCCAAGAGTGTCCAGCCTTATGTCTCATCCAGCTGTGGGTCTAGATATGGTCAATCCAGGTTGCATCATAGACCCTGAACGGATTTTGTAAGAATTTCTCTCTCTTTCACTGTCTTTGTTTTGTGGGTTTTTTAAGTAATTTATGTTTAGAATCGGGTTTGGCTGCTTTTCCCTGCTGTGTTGATGCCGCTTTACACCCTCTTGATTCACTTGCAGAGAGATATCCATATATAGGTTTTCAGATTCTTACTAGTCAGATATATTCTTGTGTGGTGACTAGGGTGTGTTGAGTCCAGTTCACTGAGCAGAGAGTAGGCCTTGTCTATTACATATTAGGGTTATGGAGCGGTCTCTGAGCTAATTTCAAACCCTTGTTTTATGCATCACCCCACCTCAGCTTTCCTGTTAAGCAGCCATAGTGTGTCTTCTAAAGGTGTGACTCTGTTCTGTTTTGTAATTCAGTTCAAGTGTAGCGAGTTTGACATTCCCTCTATAAGCGATATCTTAGGATAAGTGTCTTTTTCTGTGTGACTTATTTCACTTAGAATCATCGTACCTAAATCCACTCATCATGCTGCTAACTAGCCTTATGACATTGATTTCATGACTGAGTGATATTCCATTGTGCCAAGTACCACCATTTCTTTATCCATTTTTCTCTTTCCTGGGATATTGAAGGTGTACCGAAGCGGAGATTCTTGGAAACAGAGCAGCCGTAAACTTTAGGGTGCCTGTGTCTTGTTGATTTTTAGTTTTCCCAATTTATACGCCCATGAGTGGAAGTGCCCTATGCTCTCTACGCTGTGTTTATTACTTGTTTCAGGACACACCGTACTCTTCTCCAGAGTGCCTGTTGGCAATTTACATCCCGCCCATCAGCGTAGCAAGGCTCCCATGTCTCCATGGCCTGTCCTGCTTTTCTGGTTTTTACATTTTGTTCAGCATGGCCCTTTTGACCGAGGGCAAGCGAGACTTCTTTGTAGCGCTGATTTGCCCTTCCGGCTTGCTTGGTTGGCCAAAAAGGGCGTATGCGTTTTTTCCTGAATATATTCAGGAAAAAACGCATACGCCCTTTTTGGCCAAGGGCATCATTGTCAACATTTTGCCGCTTTTCATGTGCTTTAAAGGCGAGTCGAATCTACCTCCTGAAATCTGTTTCCTGCAAATCTGCCTTGCTTTCAAATCCTCTTTGTTGCCTTCCCTCAATATATTTGTGGACGAGAGTTCTCATTTATAACTCTGCACGTTTGTGAATTGCAGTGCCCCTGAGCTCCATTTGTCTCCTCGCTTTCTTGGGAGCTGGCCGCAAAAGCGCAGGATTGCTTCAGGCCCTATTTTGGTTCTGGGGGGCAGGCTGAGCCTGTGGTTCATTCTTCTTCCTGATGGGAAAATGGAGTGACCTGTGCCTGTCCCAACACCTAGGGCTAGTCTCTCGTTGGTCCCCCGTCTTCCCGTTCATCCTCAGGACAAATTGCAACCTGGACGAAACAGGAGGTTAAAGGTGCTGATTCTCCAAGTAGGGAGATGGTTAGTCAAGCGGCTGGAATGGCGAACCCGAGCACAAGGAGAGGGGAAATGAGTTGCGTTTTAGAAACCTTTCCCGATCTCACGGCATACCATCTTCTGGGTTTCCCATGCATGTTTTGATGTAGGAAGATGCCCTTGTACCTGGAGATTTGAGACCCATGGGGTGTGTTCCCCGCAGTGTTACTTTAAAGTATCTGCATTTGCTCACCCAACCTCACCAATCCTCTCAGCCCCAAGAGTGTCCAGCCTTATGTCTCATCCAGCTGTGGGTCTAGATATGGTCAATCCAGGTTGCATCATAGACCCTGAATGGATTTTGTTAGAATTTCTCTCTCTTTAACTGTCTTTGTTTTCTGGGTTTTTTAAAGTAATTTATGTTTAGAATCGGGCTTGGCTGATTTTCCCTGCTGTGTTGATGCCACTTTACACCCTCTTGATTCACTTGCAGAGAGATATCGATACATAGGTTTTCAGATTCTTACTAGTCAAATATATTCTTGTGTGGTGACTAGGGTGTGTTGACTCCAGTTCACTGAGCAGGGAGTAGGCCTTGTCTATTACATATTTGGCTTATGGAGCGGTCTCTGAGCTAATTTCAAACCCTTGTTTTATGCATCACCCCACCTCACCTTTCCCGTTAAGCAGCCATAGTGTGTCTTCTAAAGGTGTGACTCTGTTCTCTTTTGTAATTCAGTTCAAGTGTAGCGATTTTGACATTCCCTCTATAAGCGATATCTTAGGATAAGTGTCTTTTTCTGTGTGACTTATTTCACTTAGAATCATCGTACCTAAATCCACTCATCATGCTGCTAACTAGCCTTATGACATTGATTTCATGGCTGAGTGATATTCCATTGTGCCAAGTACCACCATTTCTTTATCCATTTTTCTCTTTCCTGGGATATTGAAGGTGTACCGAAGCGGAGGTTCTTGGAAACAGAGCAGCCGTAAACTTTAGGGTGCCTGTGTCTTGTTGATTTTTAGTTTTCCCAATTTATATGCCCATGAGTGGAAGTGCCCTATGCTCTCAACGCTGTGTTTATTACTTGTTTCAGGACACACCGTACTCTTCTCCAGAGTGCCTGTTGGCAATTTACATCCCGCCCATCAGCGTAGCAAGGCTCCCATGTCTCCATGGCCTGTCCTGCTTTTCTGGTTTTTACACTTGGTTCAGCATGGCCCTTTTGACCGAGGGCAAGCGGGACTTCTTTGTAGCGCTGATTTGCCCTTCCGGCTTGCTTGGTTGGCCAAAAAGGGCGTATGCGTTTTTTCCTGAATATATTCAGGAAAAAACGCATACGCCCTTTTTGGCCAAGGGCATCATTGTCAACGTTTTGCCGCTTTTCATGTGCTTTAAAGGCGAGTCGAATCTACCTCCTGAAATCTGTTTCCTGCAAATCTGCCTTGCTTTCAAATCCTCTTCGTTGCCTTCCCTCAATATATTTGTGCACGAGAGTTCGCATTTATAACTCTGCACGTTTGTGAATTGCAGTTCCCCTGAGCTCCATTTGTCTCCTCGCTTTTTAGGGAGCTGGCCGCAAAAGCGCAGGATTGCTTCAGGCCCTATTTTAGTTCTGGGGGACAGGCTGAGCCTGTGGTTCATTCTTATTCCTGATGGGAAAATGGAGTGACCTATGCCTGTCCCAACACCTAGGGCTCGCTCTCGTTGGTTCTGCGTCTTCCCATTCATCCTCAGGACAAATTGCAACCTGTACAATCAGGAGGTTAAAGGTGCTGATTCTCCAAGTAGAGAGATGGTTAGTCAAGCGGCTGGAATGGCGAACCCGAGCACAAGGAGAGGAGAAATGAGGTGCGTTTTAGAAACCTTTCCCGATCTCACGGCATACCATCTTCTGGGTTTCCCATGCATGTTTTGATGTAGGAAGATGCCCTTGTACCTGGAGATTTGAGACCCATGGGGTGGGTACCCCGCGGTATTACTTTAAAGTATCTGCATTTGCTCACCCAACCTCACCAATCCTCTCAGCCCCAAGAGTGTCCAGCCTTATGTCTCATCCAGCTGTGGGTCTAGATATCGTCAATCCAGGTTGCATCAGAGACCCTGAACGGATTTTGTAAGAATTTCTCTCTCTTTCACTGTCTTTGCTTTGTGGCTTTTTTAAAGTAATGTATGTTTAGAATGGGGTTTGGCTGCTTTTCCCTGCTGTGTTTATGCTGCTTTACACACTCTTGATTCACTTGCAGAGAGATATCAATACATAGGTTTTCAGATTCATACTAGTCAGATATATTCTTGTGCGGTGACTAGGGGGTGTTGAGTCCAGTACACTGAGCAGGGAGTAGGCCTTGTCTATTACATATTTGGCTTATGGAGCGGTGTCTGAGCTAATTTCAAACCCTTGTTTTATGCATCACCCCACCTCACCTTTCCCGTTAAGCAGCCATAGTGTGTCTTCTAAAGGTGTGCCTCTGTTCTGTTTTGTAATTCAGTTCAAGTGTAACGATTTTGACATTCCCTCAATAAGCGATATCTTAGGAGAAGGGCCTTTTACTGTGTGACTTATTTCACTTAGAATCATCGTACCTAAATCCACTCATCATGCTGCTAACTAGCCTTATGACATTGATTTCATGGCTGAGTGATATTCCATTGTGCCAAGTACCACCATTTCTTTATCCATTTTTCTCTTTCCTGGGATATTGAAGGTGTACCGAAGCGGAGGTTCTTGGCAACAGAGCAGCCGTAAACTTTAGGGTGCCTGTGTCTTGTTGATTTTTAGTTTTCCCAATTTATACGCCCATGAGTGGAAGTGCCCTATGCTCTCAACGCTGTGTTTATTACTTGTTTCAGGACACACCGTACTCTTCTCCAGAGTGCCTGTTGGCAATTTACATCCCGCCCATCAGCGTAGCAAGGCTCCCCTGTCTCCATGGCCTGTCCTGCTTTTCTGGTTTTTACAGTTTGTTCAGCATGGCCCTTTTGACCGAGGGCAAGCGAGACTTCTTTGTAGCGCTGATTTGCCCTTCTGGCTTGCTTGGTTGGCCAAAAAGGGCGTATGCGTTTTTTCCTGAATATATTCAGGAAAAAACGCATACGCCCTTTTTGGCCAAGGGCATCATTGTCAACGTTTTGCCGCTTTTCATGTGCTTTAAAGGCGAGTCGAATCTACCTCCTGAAATCTGTTTCCTGCAAATCTGCCTTGCTTTCAAATCCTCTTCGTTGCCTTCCCTCAATATATTTGTGGACGAGAGTTCTCATTTATAACTCTGCACGTTTGTGAATTGCAGTGCCCCTGAGCTCCATTTGTCTCCTCGCTTTTTTGGGAGCTGGCCGCAAAAGCGCAGGATTGCTTCAGGCCCTATGTTGGTTCTGGGGGGCAGGCTGAGCCTGTGGTTCATTCTTCTTCCTGATGGGAAAATGGAGTGACCTATGCCTGTCCCAACACCTAGGGCTCGTCTCACATTGGTTCCACGTCTTCCCGTTCATCCTCAGGACAGATTGCAACCTGTACAATCAGGAGGTTAAAGGTGCTCATTCTCCAAATAGGGAGATGGTTAGTCAAGCAGCTGGAATGGTGAACCCGAGCACAAGGAGAGGAGAAATGAGGTGCGTTTTAGAAACCTTTCCCGATCTCATGGCATACCATCTTCTGGGTTTCCCATGCATGTTTTGATGTAGGAAGATGCCCTTGTACCTGGAGATTTGAGACCCATGGGGTGTGTTCCCCGCAGTGTTACTTTAAAGTATCTGCGTTTGCTCACCCAACCTCACCAATCCTCTCAGCCCCAAGAGTGTCCAGCCTTATGTCTCATCCAGCTGTGGGTCTAGATATGGTCAATCCAGGTTGCATCATAGACCCTGAACGGATTTTGTAAGAATTTCTCTCTCTTTCACTGTCTTTGTTTTGTGGGTTTTTTAAGTAATTTATGTTTAGAATCGGGTTTGGCTGCTTTTCCCTGCTGTGTTGATGCCGCTTTACACCCTCTTGATTCACTTGCAGAGAGATATCCATATATAGGTTTTCAGATTCTTACTAGTCAGATATATTCTTGTGTGGTGACTAGGGTGTGTTGAGTCCAGTTCACTGAGCAGAGAGTAGGCCTTGTCTATTACATATTAGGGTTATGGAGCGGTCTCTGAGCTAATTTCAAACCCTTGTTTTATGCATCACCCCACCTCAGCTTTCCTGTTAAGCAGCCATAGTGTGTCTTCTAAAGGTGTGACTCTGTTCTGTTTTGTAATTCAGTTCAAGTGTAGCGAGTTTGACATTCCCTCTATAAGCGATATCTTAGGATAAGTGTCTTTTTCTGTGTGACTTATTTCACTTAGAATCATCGTACCTAAATCCACTCATCATGCTGCTAACTAGCCTTATGACATTGATTTCATGACTGAGTGATATTCCATTGTGCCAAGTACCACCATTTCTTTATCCATTTTTCTCTTTCCTGGGATATTGAAGGTGTACCGAAGCGGAGATTCTTGGAAACAGAGCAGCCGTAAACTTTAGGGTGCCTGTGTCTTGTTGATTTTTAGTTTTCCCAATTTATACGCCCATGAGTGGAAGTGCCCTATGCTCTCTACGCTGTGTTTATTACTTGTTTCAGGACACACCGTACTCTTCTCCAGAGTGCCTGTTGGCAATTTACATCCCGCCCATCAGCGTAGCAAGGCTCCCATGTCTCCATGGCCTGTCCTGCTTTTCTGGTTTTTACATTTTGTTCAGCATGGCCCTTTTGACCGAGGGCAAGCGAGACTTCTTTGTAGCGCTGATTTGCCCTTCCGGCTTGCTTGGTTGGCCAAAAAGGGCGTATGCGTTTTTTCCTGAATATATTCAGGAAAAAACGCATACGCCCTTTTTGGCCAAGGGCATCATTGTCAACATTTTGCCGCTTTTCATGTGCTTTAAAGGCGAGTCGAATCTACCTCCTGAAATCTGTTTCCTGCAAATCTGCCTTGCTTTCAAATCCTCTTTGTTGCCTTCCCTCAATATATTTGTGGACGAGAGTTCTCATTTATAACTCTGCACGTTTGTGAATTGCAGTTCCCCTGAGCTCCATTTGTCTCCTCGCTTTTTTGGGAGCTGTCCGCAAAAGCGCAGGATTGCTTCAGGCCCTATTTTGGTTCTGGGGGGCAGGCTGAGCCTGTGGTTCATTCTTCTTCCTGATGGGAAAATGGAGTGACCTGTGCCTGTCCCAACACCTAGGGCTAGTCTTTCGTTGGTTCCCCGTCTTCCCCTTCATCCTCAGGACAAATTGCAACCTGGACGAAACAGTAGGTTAAAGGTGCTGATTCTCCAAGTAGGGAGATGGTTAGTCAAGGGGCTGGAATGGTGAACCCGAGCACAAGGAGAGGAGAAATGAGGTGCGTTTTAGAAACCTTTCCCGATCTCATGGCATACCATCTTCTGGGTTTCCCATGCATGTTTTGATGTAGGAAGATGCCCTTGTACCTGGAGATTTGAGACCCATGGGGTGTGTTCCCCGCAGTGTTACTTTAAATTATCTGCGTTTGCTCACCCAACCTCACCAATCCTCTCAGCCCCAAGAGTGTCCAGCCTTATGTCTCATCCAGCTGTGGGTCTAGATATGGTCAATCCAGGTTGCATCAGAGACCCTGAACGGATTTTGTAAGAATTTCTCTCTCTTTCACTGTCTTTGCTTTGTGGCTTTTTTAAAGTAATGTATGTTTAGAATGGGGTTTGGCCGCTTTTCCCTGCTGTGTTTATGCCACTTTACACCCTCTTGATTCACTTGCAGAGAGATATCAATACATAGGTTTTCAGATTCATACTAGTCAGATATATTCTTGTGCGGTGACTAGGGGGTGTTGAGTCCAGTACACTGAGCAGGGAGTAGGCCTTGTCTATTACATATTTGGCTTATGGAGCGGTGTCTGAGCTAATTTCAAACCCTTGTTTTATGCATCACCCCACCTCACCTTTCCCGTTAAGCAGCCATAGTGTGTCTTCTAAAGGTGTGACTCTGTTCTGTTTTGTAATTCAGTTCAAGTGTAGCGATTTTGACATTCCCTCTAGAAGCGATATCTTAGGATAAGGGCCTTTTTCTGTGTGACTTATTTCACTTAGAATCATCGTACCTAAATCCACTCATCATGCTGCTAACTAGCCTTATGTCATTGATTTCATGGCTGAGTGATATTCCATTGTGCCAAGTACCACCATTTCTTTATCCATTTTTCTCTTTCCTGGGATATTGAAGGTGTACCGAAGCGGAGGTTCTTGGCAACAGAGCAGCCGTAAACTTTGGGGTGCCTGTGTCTTGTTGACTTTTAGTTTTCCCAATTTATACGCCCATGAGTGGAAGTGCCCTATGCTCTCTACGCTGTGTTTATTACTTGTTTCAGGACACACCGTACTCTTCTCCAGAGTGCCTGTTGGCAATTTACATCCCGCCCATCAGCGTAGCAAGGCTCCCATGTCTCCATGGCCTGTCCTGCTTTTCTGGTTTTTACATTTTGTTCAGCATGGCCCTTTTGACCGAGGGCAAGCGAGACTTCTTTGTAGCGCTGATTTGCCCTTCCGGCTTGCTTGGTTGGCCAAAAAGGGCGTATGCGTTTTTTCCTGAATATATTCAGGAAAAAACGCATACGCCCTTTTTGGCCAAGGGCATCATTGTCAACGTTTTGCCGCTTTTCATGTGCTTTAAAGGCGAGTCGAATCTACCTCCTGAAATCTGTTTCCTGCAAATCTGCCTTGCTTTCAAATCCTCTTCGTTGCCTTCCCTCAATATATTTGTGGACGAGAGTTCTCATTTATAACTCTGCACGTTTGTGAATTGCAGTGCCCCTGAGCTCCATTTGTCTCCTCGCTTTCTTGGGAGCTGGCCGCAAAAGCGCAGGATTGCTTCAGGCCCTATTTTGGTTCTGGGGGGCAGGCTGAGCCTGTGGTTCATTCTTCTTCCTGATGGGAAAATGGAGTGACCTGTGCCTGTCCCAACACCTAGGGCTAGTCTCTCGTTGGTCCCCCGTCTTCCCGTTCATCCTCAGGACAAATTGCAACCTGGACGAAACAGGAGGTTAAAGGTGCTGATTCTCCAAGTAGGGAGATGGTTAGTCAAGCGGCTGGAATGGCGAACCCGAGCACAAGGAGAGGAGAAATGAGGTGCGTTTTAGAAACCTTTCCCGATCTCACGGCATACCATCCTCTGGGTTTCCCATGCATGTTTTGATGTAGGAAGATGCCCTTGTACCTGGAGATTTGAGACCCATGGGGTGTGTACCCCGCGGTGTTACTTTAAAGTATCTGGGTTTGCTCACCCAACCTCACCAATCCTCTCAGCCCCAAGAGTGTCCAGCCTTAGGTCTCATCCAGCTGTGGGTCTAGATATGGTCAATCCAGGTTGCATCATAGACCCTGAATGGATTTTGTAAGAATTTCTCTCTCTTTAACTGTCTTTGTTTTGTGGGTTTTTTAAAGTAATTTATGTTTAGAATCGGGCTTGGCTGCTTTTCCCTGCCGTGTTGATGCCGCTTTACACCCTCTTGATTCACTTGCAGAGAGATATCGATACATAGGTTTTCAGATTCTTACTAGTCAAATATATTCTTGTGTGGTGACTAGGGTGTGTTGAGTCCAGTTCACTGAGCAGGGAGTAGGCCTTGTCTATTACATATTTGGCTTATGGAGCGGTCTCTGAGCTAATTTCAAACCCTTGTTTTATGCATCACCCCACCTCACCTTTCCCGTTAAGCAGCCATAGTGTGTCTTCTAAAGGTGTGACTCTGTTCTCTTTTGTAATTCAGTTCAAGTGTAGCGATTTTGACATTCCCTCTAGAAGCGATATCTTAGGATAAGTGTCTTTTTCTGTGTGACTTATTTCACTTAGAATCATCGTACCTAAATCCACTCATCATGCTGCTAACTAGCCTTATGACATTGATTTCATGGCTGAGTGATATTCCATTGTGCCAAGTACCACCATTTCTTTATCCATTTTTCTCTTTCCTGGGATATTGAAGGTGTACCGAAGCGGAGGTTCTTGGCAACAGAGCAGCCGTAAACTTTAGGGTGCCTGTGACTTGTTGATTTTTAGTTTTCCCAATTTATATGCCCATGAGTGGAAGTGCCCTATGCTCTCAACGCTGTGTTTATTACTTGTTTCAGGACACACCGTACTCTTCTCCAGAGTGCCTGTTGGCAATTTACATCCCGCCCATCAGCGTAGCAAGGCTCCCATGTCTCCATGGCCTGTCCTGCTTTTCTGGTTTTTACACTTTGTTCAGCATGGCCCTTTTGACCGAGGGCAAGCGAGACTTCTTTGTAGGGCTGATTTGCCCTTCCGGCTTGCTTGGTTGGCCAAAAAGGGCGTATGCGTTTTTTCCTGAATATATTCAGGAAAAAACGCATACGCCCTTTTTGGCCAAGGGCATCATTGTCAACGTTTTGCCGCTTTTCATGTGCTTTAAAGGCGAGTCGAATCTACCTCCTGAAATCTGTTTCCTGCAAATCTGCCTTGCTTTCAAATCCTCTTCGTTGCCTTCCCTCATTATATTTGTGCACGAGAGTTCGCATTTATAACTCTGCACGTTTGTGAATTGCAGTTCCCCTGAGCTCCATTTGTCTCCTCGATTTTTAGGGAGCTGGCCGCAAAAGCGCAGGATTGCTTCAGGCCCTATTTTAGTTCTGGGGGGCAGGCTAAGCCTGTGGTTCATTCTTATTCCTGATGGGAAAATGGAGTGACCTATGCCTGTCCCAACACCTAGGGCTCTCTCTCGTTGGTTCTGCGTCTTCCCATTCATCCTCAGGACAAATTGCAACCTGTACAATCAGGAGGTTAAAGGTGCTGATTCTCCAAGTAGAGAGATGGTTAGTCAAGCGACTGGAATGGCGAACCCGAGCACAAGGAGAGGAGAAATGAGGTGCGTTTTAGAAACCTTTCCCGATCTCACGGCATACCATCTTCTGGGTTTCCCATGCATGTTTTGATGTAGGAAGATGCCCTTGTACCTGGAGATTTGAGACCCATGGGGTGGGTACCCCGCGGTATTACTTTAAAGTATCTGCATTTGCTCACCCAACCTCACCAATCCTCTCAGCCCCAAGAGTGTCCAGCCTTATGTCTCATCCAGCTGTGGGTCTAGATATGGTCAATCCAGGTTGCATCAGAGACCCTGAACGGATTTTGTAAGAATTTCTCTCTCTTTCACTGTCTTTGCTTTGTGGGTTTTTTAAAGTAATGTATGTTTAGAATGGGGTTTGGCTGCTTTTCCCTGCTGTGTTTATGCCGCTTTACACCCTCTTGATTCACTTGCAGAGAGATATCAATACATAGGTTTTCAGATTCATACTAGTCAGATATATTCTTGTGCGGTGACTAGGGGGTGTTGAGTCCAGTACACTGAGCAGGGAGTAGGCCTTGTCTATTACATATTTGGCTTATGGAGCGGTGTCTGAGCTAATTTCAAACCCTTGTTTTATGCATCACCCCACCTCACCTTTCCCGTTAAGCAGCCATAGTGTGTCTTCTAAAGGTGTGACTCTGTTCTGTTTTGTAATTCAGTTCAAGTGTAGCGATTTTGACATTCCCTCTAGAAGCGATATCTTAGGATAAGGGCCTTTTTCTGTGTGACTTATTTCACTTAGAATCATCGTACCTAAATCCACTCATCATGCTGCTAACTAGCCTTATGTCATTGATTTCATGGCTGAGTGATATTCCATTGTGCCAAGTACCACCATTTCTTTATCCATTTTTCTCTTTCCTGGGATATTGAAGGTGTACCGAAGCGGAGGTTCTTGGTAACAGAGCAGCCGTAAAGTTTGGGGTGCCTGTGTCTTGTTGACTTTTAGTTTTCCCAATTTATACGCCCATGAGTGGAAGTGCCCTATGCTCTCAACGCTGTGTTTATTACTTGTTTCAGGACACACCGTACTCTTCTCCAGAGTGCCTGTTGGCAATTTACATCCCGCCCATCAGCGTAGCAAGGCTCCCATGTCTCCATGGCCTGTCCTGCTTTTCTGGTTTTTACACTTTGTTCAGCATGGCCCTTTTGACCGAGGGCAAGCGAGACTTCTTTGTAGGGCTGATTTGCCCTTCCGGCTTGCTTGGTTGGCCAAAAAAGGCGTATGCGTTTTTTCCTGAATATATTCAGGAAAAAACGCATACGCCCTTTTTGGCCAAGGGCATCATTGTCAACGTTTTGCCGCTTTTCATGTGCTTTAAAGGCGAGTCGAATCTACCTCCTGAAATCTGTTTCCTGCAAATCTGCCTTGCTTTCAAATCCTCTTCGTTGCCTTCCCTCAATATATTTGTGGACGAGAGTTCTCATTTATAACTCTGCACGTTTGTGAATTGCAGTGCCCCTGAGCTCCATTTGTCTCCTCGCTTTCTTGGGAGCTGGCCGCAAAAGCGCAGGATTGCTTCAGGCCCTATTTTGGTTCTGGGGGGCAGGCTGAGCCTGTGGTTCATTCTTCTTCCTGATGGGAAAATGGAGTGACCTGTGCCTGTCCCAACACCTAGGGCTAGTCTCTCGTTGGTCCCCCGTCTTCCCGTTCATCCTCAGGACAAATTGCAACCTGGACGAAACAGGAGGTTAAAGGTGCTGATTCTCCAAGTAGGGAGATGGTTAGTCAAGCGGCTGGAATGGCGAACCCGAGCACAAGGAGAGGGGAAATGAGTTGCGTTTTAGAAACCTTTCCCGATCTCACGGCATACCATCTTCTGGGTTTCCCATGCATGTTTTGATGTAGGAAGATGCCCTTGTACCTGGAGATTTGAGACCCATGGGGTGTGTTCCCCGCAGTGTTACTTTAAAGTATCTGCATTTGCTCACCCAACCTCACCAATCCTCTCAGCCCCAAGAGTGTCCAGCCTTATGTCTCATCCAGCTGTGGGTCTAGATATGGTCAATCCAGGTTGCATCATAGACCCTGAATGGATTTTGTTAGAATTTCTCTCTCTTTAACTGTCTTTGTTTTCTGGGTTTTTTAAAGTAATTTATGTTTAGAATCGGGCTTGGCTGATTTTCCCTGCTGTGTTGATGCCACTTTACACCCTCTTGATTCACTTGCAGAGAGATATCGATACATAGGTTTTCAGATTCTTACTAGTCAAATATATTCTTGTGTGGTGACTAGGGTGTGTTGACTCCAGTTCACTGAGCAGGGAGTAGGCCTTGTCTATTACATATTTGGCTTATGGAGCGGTCTCTGAGCTAATTTCAAACCCTTGTTTTATGCATCACCCCACCTCACCTTTCCCGTTAAGCAGCCATAGTGTGTCTTCTAAAGGTGTGACTCTGTTCTCTTTTGTAATTCAGTTCAAGTGTAGCGATTTTGACATTCCCTCTATAAGCGATATCTTAGGATAAGTGTCTTTTTCTGTGTGACTTATTTCACTTAGAATCATCGTACCTAAATCCACTCATCATGCTGCTAACTAGCCTTATGACATTGATTTCATGGCTGAGTGATATTCCATTGTGCCAAGTACCACCATTTCTTTATCCATTTTTCTCTTTCCTGGGATATTGAAGGTGTACCGAAGCGGAGGTTCTTGGAAACAGAGCAGCCGTAAACTTTAGGGTGCCTGTGTCTTGTTGATTTTTAGTTTTCCCAATTTATATGCCCATGAGTGGAAGTGCCCTATGCTCTCAACGCTGTGTTTATTACTTGTTTCAGGACACACCGTACTCTTCTCCAGAGTGCCTGTTGGCAATTTACATCCCGCCCATCAGCGTAGCAAGGCTCCCATGTCTCCATGGCCTGTCCTGCTTTTCTGGTTTTTACACTTGGTTCAGCATGGCCCTTTTGACCGAGGGCAAGCGGGACTTCTTTGTAGCGCTGATTTGCCCTTCCGGCTTGCTTGGTTGGCCAAAAAGGGCGTATGCGTTTTTTCCTGAATATATTCAGGAAAAAACGCATACGCCCTTTTTGGCCAAGGGCATCATTGTCAACGTTTTGCCGCTTTTCATGTGCTTTAAAGGCGAGTCGAATCTACCTCCTGAAATCTGTTTCCTGCAAATCTGCCTTGCTTTCAAATCCTCTTCGTTGCCTTCCCTCAATATATTTGTGCACGAGAGTTCGCATTTATAACTCTGCACGTTTGTGAATTGCAGTTCCCCTGAGCTCCATTTGTCTCCTCGCTTTTTAGGGAGCTGGCCGCAAAAGCGCAGGATTGCTTCAGGCCCTATTTTAGTTCTGGGGGACAGGCTGAGCCTGTGGTTCATTCTTATTCCTGATGGGAAAATGGAGTGACCTATGCCTGTCCCAACACCTAGGGCTCGCTCTCGTTGGTTCTGCGTCTTCCCATTCATCCTCAGGACAAATTGCAACCTGTACAATCAGGAGGTTAAAGGTGCTGATTCTCCAAGTAGAGAGATGGTTAGTCAAGCGGCTGGAATGGCGAACCCGAGCACAAGGAGAGGAGAAATGAGGTGCGTTTTAGAAACCTTTCCCGATCTCACGGCATACCATCTTCTGGGTTTCCCATGCATGTTTTGATGTAGGAAGATGCCCTTGTACCTGGAGATTTGAGACCCATGGGGTGGGTACCCCGCGGTATTACTTTAAAGTATCTGCATTTGCTCACCCAACCTCACCAATCCTCTCAGCCCCAAGAGTGTCCAGCCTTATGTCTCATCCAGCTGTGGGTCTAGATATCGTCAATCCAGGTTGCATCAGAGACCCTGAACGGATTTTGTAAGAATTTCTCTCTCTTTCACTGTCTTTGCTTTGTGGCTTTTTTAAAGTAATGTATGTTTAGAATGGGGTTTGGCTGCTTTTCCCTGCTGTGTTTATGCTGCTTTACACACTCTTGATTCACTTGCAGAGAGATATCAATACATAGGTTTTCAGATTCATACTAGTCAGATATATTCTTGTGCGGTGACTAGGGGGTGTTGAGTCCAGTACACTGAGCAGGGAGTAGGCCTTGTCTATTACATATTTGGCTTATGGAGCGGTGTCTGAGCTAATTTCAAACCCTTGTTTTATGCATCACCCCACCTCACCTTTCCCGTTAAGCAGCCATAGTGTGTCTTCTAAAGGTGTGCCTCTGTTCTGTTTTGTAATTCAGTTCAAGTGTAACGATTTTGACATTCCCTCAATAAGCGATATCTTAGGAGAAGGGCCTTTTACTGTGTGACTTATTTCACTTAGAATCATCGTACCTAAATCCACTCATCATGCTGCTAACTAGCCTTATGACATTGATTTCATGGCTGAGTGATATTCCATTGTGCCAAGTACCACCATTTCTTTATCCATTTTTCTCTTTCCTGGGATATTGAAGGTGTACCGAAGCGGAGGTTCTTGGCAACAGAGCAGCCGTAAACTTTAGGGTGCCTGTGTCTTGTTGATTTTTAGTTTTCCCAATTTATACGCCCATGAGTGGAAGTGCCCTATGCTCTCAACGCTGTGTTTATTACTTGTTTCAGGACACACCGTACTCTTCTCCAGAGTGCCTGTTGGCAATTTACATCCCGCCCATCAGCGTAGCAAGGCTCCCCTGTCTCCATGGCCTGTCCTGCTTTTCTGGTTTTTACAGTTTGTTCAGCATGGCCCTTTTGACCGAGGGCAAGCGAGACTTCTTTGTAGCGCTGATTTGCCCTTCTGGCTTGCTTGGTTGGCCAAAAAGGGCGTATGCGTTTTTTCCTGAATATATTCAGGAAAAAACGCATACGCCCTTTTTGGCCAAGGGCATCATTGTCAACGTTTTGCCGCTTTTCATGTGCTTTAAAGGCGAGTCGAATCTACCTCCTGAAATCTGTTTCCTGCAAATCTGCCTTGCTTTCAAATCCTCTTCGTTGCCTTCCCTCAATATATTTGTGGACGAGAGTTCTCATTTATAACTCTGCACGTTTGTGAATTGCAGTGCCCCTGAGCTCCATTTGTCTCCTCGCTTTTTTGGGAGCTGGCCGCAAAAGCGCAGGATTGCTTCAGGCCCTATGTTGGTTCTGGGGGGCAGGCTGAGCCTGTGGTTCATTCTTCTTCCTGATGGGAAAATGGAGTGACCTATGCCTGTCCCAACACCTAGGGCTCGTCTCACATTGGTTCCACGTCTTCCCGTTCATCCTCAGGACAGATTGCAACCTGTACAATCAGGAGGTTAAAGGTGCTCATTCTCCAAATAGGGAGATGGTTAGTCAAGCAGCTGGAATGGTGAACCCGAGCACAAGGAGAGGAGAAATGAGGTGCGTTTTAGAAACCTTTCCCGATCTCATGGCATACCATCTTCTGGGTTTCCCATGCATGTTTTGATGTAGGAAGATGCCCTTGTACCTGGAGATTTGAGACCCATGGGGTGTGTTCCCCGCAGTGTTACTTTAAAGTATCTGCGTTTGCTCACCCAACCTCACCAATCCTCTCAGCCCCAAGAGTGTCCAGCCTTATGTCTCATCCAGCTGTGGGTCTAGATATGGTCAATCCAGGTTGCATCATAGACCCTGAACGGATTTTGTAAGAATTTCTCTCTCTTTCACTGTCTTTGTTTTGTGGGTTTTTTAAGTAATTTATGTTTAGAATCGGGTTTGGCTGCTTTTCCCTGCTGTGTTGATGCCGCTTTACACCCTCTTGATTCACTTGCAGAGAGATATCCATATATAGGTTTTCAGATTCTTACTAGTCAGATATATTCTTGTGTGGTGACTAGGGTGTGTTGAGTCCAGTTCACTGAGCAGGGAGTAGGCCTTGTCTATTACATATTAGGGTTATGGAGCGGTCTCTGAGCTAATTTCAAACCCTTGTTTTATGCATCACCCCACCTCAGCTTTCCTGTTAAGCAGCCATAGTGTGTCTTCTAAAGGTGTGACTCTGTTCTGTTTTGTAATTCAGTTCAAGTGTAGCGAGTTTGACATTCCCTCTATAAGCGATATCTTAGGATAAGTGTCTTTTTCTGTGTGACTTATTTCACTTAGAATCATCGTACCTAAATCCACTCATCATGCTGCTAACTAGCCTTATGACATTGATTTCATGACTGAGTGATATTCCATTGTGCCAAGTACCACCATTTCTTTATCCATTTTTCTCTTTCCTGGGATATTGAAGGTGTACCGAAGCGGAGATTCTTGGAAACAGAGCAGCCGTAAACTTTAGGGTGCCTGTGTCTTGTTGATTTTTAGTTTTCCCAATTTATACGCCCATGAGTGGAAGTGCCCTATGCTCTCTACGCTGTGTTTATTACTTGTTTCAGGACACACCGTACTCTTCTCCAGAGTGCCTGTTGGCAATTTACATCCCGCCCATCAGCGTAGCAAGGCTCCCATGTCTCCATGGCCTGTCCTGCTTTTCTGGTTTTTACATTTTGTTCAGCATGGCCCTTTTGACCGAGGGCAAGCGAGACTTCTTTGTAGCGCTGATTTGCCCTTCCGGCTTGCTTGGTTGGCCAAAAAGGGCGTATGCGTTTTTTCCTGAATATATTCAGGAAAAAACGCATACGCCCTTTTTGGCCAAGGGCATCATTGTCAACATTTTGCCGCTTTTCATGTGCTTTAAAGGCGAGTCGAATCTACCTCCTGAAATCTGTTTCCTGCAAATCTGCCTTGCTTTCAAATCCTCTTTGTTGCCTTCCCTCAATATATTTGTGGACGAGAGTTCTCATTTATAACTCTGCACGTTTGTGAATTGCAGTGCCCCTGAGCTCCATTTGTCTCCTCGCTTTTTTGGGAGCTGTCCGCAAAAGCGCAGGATTGCTTCAGGCCCTATTTTGGTTCTGGGGGGCAGGCTGAGCCTGTGGTTCATTCTTCTTCCTGATGGGAAAATGGAGTGACCTGTGCCTGTCCCAACACCTAGGGCTAGTCTTTCGTTGGTTCCCAGTCTTCCCCTTCATCCTCAGGACAAATTGCAACCTGGACGAAACAGTAGGTTAAAGGTGCTGATTCTCCAAGTAGGGAGATGGTTAGTCAAGGGGCTGGAATGGTGAACCCGAGCACAAGGAGAGGAGAAATGAGGTGCGTTTTAGAAACCTTTCCCGATCTCATGGCATACCATCTTCTGGGTTTCCCATGCATGTTTTGATGTAGGAAGATTCCCTTGTACCTGGAGATTTGAGACCCATGTGGTGGGTACCCCGCGGTATTACTTTAAAGTATCTGCATTTGCTCACCCAACCTCACCAATCCTCTCAGCCCCAAGAGTGTCCAGCCTTATGTCTCATCCAGCTGTGGGTCTAGATATCGTCAATCCAGGTTGCATCAGAGACCCTGAACGGATTTTGTAAGAATTTCTCTCTCTTTCACTGTCTTTGCTTTGTGGCTTTTTTAAAGTAATGTATGTTTAGAATGGGGTTTGGCTGCTTTTCCCTGCTGTGTTTATGCCGCTTTACACCCTCTTGATTCACTTGCAGAGAGATATCGATACATAGGTTTTCAGATTCATACTAGTCAGATATATTCTTGTGCGGTGACTAGGGGGTGTTGAGTCCAGTTCACTGAGCAGGGAGTAGGCATTGTCTAGTACATATTTGGCTTATGGAGCGGTGTCTGAGCTAATTTCAAACCCTTGTTTTATGCATCACCCCACCTCAACTTTCCAGTTAAGCAGACATAGTGTGTCTTCTAAAGGTGTGACTCTGTTCTGTTTGGTAATTCAGTTCAAGTGTAGCGATTTTGACATTCCCTCTATAAGCGATATCTTAGGATAAGTGCCTTTTTCTGTGTGACTTATTTCACTTAGAATCATCGTACCTAAATCCACTCATCATGCTGCTTACTAGCCTTATGACATTGATTTCATGGCTGAGTGATATTGCATTGTGCCAAGTACCACCATTTGTTTATCCATTTTTCTCTTTCCTGGGATATTGAAGGTGTACCGAAGCGGAGGTTCTTGGCAACAGAGCAGCCGTAAACTTTAGGGTGCCTGTGTCTTGTTGATTTTTAGTTTTCCCAATTTATACGCCCATGAGTGGAAGTGCCCTATGCTCTCTACGCTGTGTTTATTATTTGTTTCAGGACACACCGTACTCTTCTCCAGAGTGCCTGTTGGCAATTTACATCCTGCCCATCAGCGTAGCAAGGCTCCCATGACTCCATGGCCTGTCCAGCTTTTCTGCTTTTTACACTTTGTTCAGCATGGCCTTTTGACCGAGGGCAAGCGAGACTTCTTTGTAGCGCTGATTTGCCCTTCCGGCTTGCTTGGTTGGCCAAAAAGGGCGTATGCGTTTTTTCCTGAATATATTCAGGAAAAAACGCATACGCCCTTTTTGGCCAAGGGCATCATTGTCAACGTTGTGCCACTTTTCATGTGCTTTAAAGGCGAGTCGAATCTACCTCCTGAAATCTGTTTCCTGCAAATCTGCCTTGCTTTCAAATCCTCTTCGTTGCCTTCCCTCAATATATTTGTGGACGAGAGTTCTCATTTATAACTCTGCACGTTTGTGAATTGCAGTGCCCCTGAGCTCAATTAGTCTCCTCGCTTTTTTGGGAGCTTGCCACAAAAGCGCAGGATTGCTTCAGGCCCTATTTTGGTTTTGGGGGGCAGGCTGAGCCTGTGCTTCATTCTTCTTCCTGATGGGAAAATGGAGTGACCTGTGCCTGTCCCAAAACCTAGGGCTAGTCTCTCGTTGGTTCCCCGTCTTCCCGTTCATCCTCAGGACAAATTGCAACCTGGACGAAACAGGAGGTTAAAGGTGCTGATTCTCCATGTAGGGAGATGGTTAGTCAAGCGGCTGGAATGGCGAACCCGAGCACAAGGAGAGGAGAAATGAGGTGCGTTTTAGAAACCTTTCCCGATCTCACGGCATACCATCTTCTGGGTTTCCCATGCATGTTTTGATGTAGGAAGATGCCCTTGTACCTGGAGATTTGAGACCCATGGGGTGTGTTCCCCGCAGTGTTACTTTAAATTATCTGCGTTTGCTCACCCAACCTCACCAATCCTCTCAGCCCCAAGAGTGTCCAGCCTTATATCTCATCCAGCTGTGGGTCTAGATATGGTCAATCCAGGTTGCATCAGAGACCCTGAACGGATTTTGTAAGAATTTCTCTCTCTTTCACTGTCTTTGCTTTGTGGCTTTTTTAAAGTAATGTATGTTTAGAATGGGGTTTGGGCGCTTTTCCCTGCTGTGTTTATGCCGCTTTACACCCTCTTGATTCACTTGCAGAGAGATATCAATACATAGGTTTTCAGATTCATACTAGTCAGATATATTCTTGTGCAGTGACTAGGGGGTGTTGAGTCCAGATCAGTGAGCAGGGAGTAGGCCTTGTTTATTACATATTTGGCTTATGGAGCGGTGTCTGAGCTAATTTCAAACCCTTGTTTTATGCATCACCCCACCTCACCTTTCCCGTTAAGCAGCCATAGTGTGTCTTCTAAAGGTGTGCCTGTGTTCTGTTTTGTAATTCAGTTCAAGTGTAGCGATTTTGACATTCCCTCTATAAGCGATATCTTAGGATAAGTGCCTTTTTCTGTGTGACTATTTCACTTAGAATCATCATACCTAAATCCACTCATCATGCTGCTAACTAGCCTTATGACATTGATTTCATGGCTGAGTGATATTGCATTGTGCCAAGTACCACCATTTCTTTATCCATTTTTCTCTTTCCTGGGATATTGAAGGTGTACCGAAGCGGAGGTTATTGGCTACAGAGCAGCCGTAAAGTTTGGGGTGCCTGTGTCTTGTTGATTTTTAGTTTTCCCAATTTATACGCCCATGAGTGGAAGTGCCCTATGCTCTCAACGCTGTGTTTATTACTTGTTTCAGGACACACCGTACTCTTCTCCAGAGTGCCTGTTGGCAATTTACATCCCACCCATCAGCGTAGCAAGGCTCCCATGTCTCCATGGCCTGTCCTGCTATTCTGGTTTTTACAGTTTGTTCAGCATGGCCCTTTTGACCGAGGGCAAGCGAGACTTCTTTGTAGCGCTGATTTGCCTTTCCGGCTTGCTTGGTTGGCCAAAAAGGGCGTATGCGTTTTTTCCTGAATATATTCAGGAAAAAGCGCATACGCCCTTTTTGGCCAAGGGCATCATTGTCAACATTTTGCCGCTTTTCATGTGCTTTAAAGGCGAGTCGAATCTACCTCCTGAAATCTGTTTCCTGCAAATCTGCCTTGCTTTCAAATCCTCTTCGTTGCCTTCCCTCAATATATTTGTGGACGAGAGTTCTCATTTATAACTCTGCACGTTTGTGAATTGCAGTGCCCCTGAGCTCCATTTGTCTCCTCGCTTTTTTGGGAGCTGGCCGCAAAAGCGCAGGATTGCTTCAGGCCCTATTTTGGTTCTGGGGGGCAGGCTGAGCCTGTGGTTCATTCTTCTTCCTGATGGGAAAATGGAGTGACCTGTGCCTGTCCCAACACCTAGGGCTAGTCTCTCGTTGGTTCCCCGTCTTCCCGTTCATCCTCAGAACAAATTGCAACCTGGACGAAACAGGAGGTTAAAGGTGCTGATTCTCCAAGTAGGGAGATGGTTAGTCAAGCAGCTGGAATGGCGAACCCGAGCACAAGGAGAGGAGAAATGAGGTGCGTTTTAGAAACCTTTCCCGATCTCATGGCATACCATCTTCTCGGTTTCCCATGCATGTTTTGATGTAGGAAGATGCCCTTGTACCTGGAGATTTGAGACCCATGGGGTGGGTACCCCGTAGATTTACTTTAAAGTATCTGCATTTGCTCACCCAACCTCACCAATCCTCTCAGCCCCAAGAGTGTCCAGCCTTATGTCTCATCCAGCTGTGGGTCTAGATATGGTCAATCCAGGTTGCATCAGAGACCCTGAACGGATTTTGTAAGATTTTCTCTCTCTTTCACTGTCTTTGCTTTGTGGGTTTTTTAAAGTAATGTATGTTTAGAATGGGGTTTGGCTGCTTTTCCCTGCTGTGTTTATGCCGCTTTACACCCTCTTGATTCACTTGCAGAGAGATATCAATACATAGGTTTTCAGATTCACACTAGTCAGATATATTCTTGTGCAGTGACTAGGGGGTGTTGAGTCCAGTACACTGAGCAGGGAGTAGGCCTTGTCTATTACATATTTGGTTTATGGAGCGGTGTCTGAGCTAATTTCAAACCCTTGTTTTATGCATCACCCCACCTCACCTTTCCCGTTAAGCAGCCATAGTGTGTCTTCTAAAGGTGTGACTCTGTTCTGTTTTGTAATTCAGTTCAAGTGTAGCGATTTTGACATTCCCTCTAGAAGCGATATCTTAGGATAAGGGCCTTTTTCTGTGTGACTTATTTCACTTAGAATCATCGTACCTAAATCCACTCATCATGCTGCTAACTAGCCTTATGTCATTGATTTCATGGCTGAGTGATATTCCATTGTGCCAAGTACCACCATTTCTTTATCCATTTTTCTCTTTCCTGGGATATTGAAGGTGTACCGAAGCGGAGGTTCTTGGCAACAGAGCAGCCGTAAAGTTTGGGGTGCCTGTGTCTTGTTGACTTTTAGTTTTCCCAATTTATACGCCCATGAGTGGAAGTGCCCTATGCTCTCTACGCTGTGTTTATTACTTGTTTCAGGACACACCGTACTCTTCTCCAGAGTGCCTGTTGGCAATTTACATCCCGCCCATCAGCGTAGCAAGGCTCCCATGTCTCCATGGCCTGTCCTGCTTTTCTGGTTTTTACATTTTGTTCAGCATGGCCCTTTTGACCGAGGGCAAGCGAGACTTCTTTGTAGCGCTGATTTGCCCTTCCGGCTTGCTTGGTTGGCCAAAAAGGGCGTATGCGTTTTTTCCTGAATATATTCAGGAAAAAACGCATACGCCCTTTTTGGCCAAGGGCATCATTGTCAACGTTTTGCCGCTTTTCATGTGCTTTAAAGGCGAGTCGAATCTACCTCCTGAAATCTGTTTCCTGCAAATCTGCCTTGCTTTCAAATCCTCTTCGTTGCCTTCCCTCAATATATTTGTGGACGAGAGTTCTCATTTATAACTCTGCACGTTTGTGAATTGCAGTGCCCCTGAGCTCCATTTGTCTCCTCGCTTTCTTGGGAGCTGGCCGCAAAAGCGCAGGATTGCTTCAGGCCCTATTTTGGTTCTGGGGGGCAGGCTGAGCCTGTGGTTCATTCTTCTTCCTGATGGGAAAATGGAGTGACCTGTGCCTGTCCCAACACCTAGGGCTAGTCTCTCGTTGGTCCCCCGTCTTCCCGTTCATCCTCAGGACAAATTGCAACCTGGACGAAACAGGAGGTTAAAGGTGCTGATTCTCCAAGTAGGGAGATGGTTTGTCAAGCGGCTGGAATGGCGAACCCGAGCACAAGGAGAGGAGAAATGAGGTGCGTTTTAGAAACCTTTCCCGATCTCACGGCATACCATCTTCTGGGTTTCCCATGCATGTTTTGATGTAGGAAGATGCCCTTGTACCTGGAGATTTGAGACCCATGGGGTGGGTACCCCGCGGTATTACTTTAAAGTATCTGCATTTGCTCACCCAACCTCACCAATCCTCTCAGCCCCAAGAGTGTCCAGCCTTATGTCTCATCCAGCTGTGGGTCTAGATATGGTCAATCCAGGTTGCATCAGAGACCCTGAACGGATTTTGTAAGAATTTCTCTCTCTTTCACTGTCTTTGCTTTGTGGGTTTTTTAAAGTAATGTATGTTTAGAATGGGGTTTGGCTGCTTTTCCCTGCTGTGTTTATGCCGCTTTACACCCTCTTGATTCACTTGCAGAGAGATATCAATACATAGGTTTTCAGATTCATACTAGTCAGATATATTCTTGTGCGGTGACTAGGGGGTGTTGAGTCCAGTACACTGAGCAGGGAGTAGGCCTTGTCTATTACATATTTGGCTTATGGAGCGGTGTCTGAGCTAATTTCAAACCCTTGTTTTATGCATCACCCCACCTCACCTTTCCCGTTAAGCAGCCATAGTGTGTCTTCTAAAGGTGTGACTCTGTTCTCTTTTGTAATTCAGTTCAAGTGTAGCGATTTTGACATTCCCTCTATAAGCGATATCTTAGGATAAGTGTCTTTTTCTGTGTGACTTATTTCACTTAGAATCATCGTACCTAAATCCACTCATCATGCTGCTAACTAGCCTTATGACATTGATTTCATGGCTGAGTGATATTCCATTGTGCCAAGTACCACCATTTCTTTATCCATTTTTCTCTTTCCTGGGATATTGAAGGTGTACCGAAGCGGAGGTTCTTGGCAACAGAGCAGCCGTAAAGTTTGGGGTGCCTGTGTCTTGTTGACTTTTAGTTTTCCCAATTTATACGCCCATGAGTGGAAGTGCCCTATGCTCTCTACGCTGTGTTTATTACTTGTTTCAGGACACACCGTACTCTTCTCCAGAGTGCCTGTTGGCAATTTACATCCCGCCCATCAGCGTAGCAAGGCTCCCATGTCTCCATGGCCTGTCCTGCTTTTCTGGTTTTTACATTTTGTTCAGCATGGCCCTTTTGACCGAGGGCAAGCGAGACTTCTTTGTAGCGCTGATTTGCCCTTCCGGCTTGCTTGGTTGGCCAAAAAGGGCGTATGCGTTTTTTCCTGAATATATTCAGGAAAAAACGCATACGCCCTTTTTGGCCAAGGGCATCATTGTCAACGTTTTGCCGCTTTTCATGTGCTTTAAAGGTGAGTCGAATCTACCTCCTGAAATCTGTTTCCTGCAAATCTGCCTTGCTTTCAAATCCTCTTCGTTGCCTTCCCTCAATATATTTGTGCACGAGAGTTCTCATTTATAACTCTGCACGTTTGTGAATTGCAGTGTCCCTGAGCTCCATTTGTCTCCTCGCTTTCTTGGGAGCTGGCCGCAAAAGCGCAGGATTGCTTCAGGCCCTATTTTGGTTCTGGGGGGCAGGCTGAGCCTGTGGTTCATTCTTCTTCCTGATGGGAAAACGGAGTGACCTGTGCCTGTCCCAACACCTAGGGCTAGTCTCTCGTTGGTTCCCCGTCTTCCCGTTCATCCTCAGGACAAATTGCAACCTGGACGAAACAGGAGGTTAAAGGTGCTGATTCTCCAAGTAGGGAGATGGTTAGTCAAGCGGCTGGAATGGCGAACCCGAGCACAAGGAGAGGAGAAATGAGGTGCGTTTTAGAAACCTTTCCCGATCTCACGGCATACCATCCTCTGGGTTTCCCATGCATGTTTTGATGTAGGAAGATGCCCTTGTACCTGGAGATTTGAGACCCATGGGGTGTGTACCCCGCGGTGTTACTTTAAAGTATCTGGGTTTGCTCACCCAACCTCACCAATCCTCTCAGCCCCAAGAGTGTCCAGCCTTATGTCTCATCCAGCTGTGGGTCTAGATATGGTCAATCCAGGTTGCATCATAGACCCTGAATGGATTTTGTAAGAATTTCTCTCTCTATAACTGTCTTTGTTTTCTGGGTTTTTTAAAGTAATTTATGTTTAGAATCGGGCTTGGCTGATTTTCCCTGCTGTGTTGATGCCGCTTTACACCCTCTTGATTCACTTGCAGAGAGATATCGATACATAGGTTTTTGAGATTTATACTAGTCAGATATATTCTTGTGTGGTGACTAGGGGGTGTTGAGTCCAGTTCACTGAGCAGGGAGTAGGCCTTGTCTAGTACATATTTGGCTTATGGAGCGGTGTCTGAGCTAATTTCAAACCCTTGTTTTATGCATCACCCCACCTCACCTTTCCGGTTAAGTAGCCATAGTGTGTCTTCTAAAGGTGTGCCTCTGTTCTGTTTTGTAATTCAGTTCAAGTGTAGCGATTTTGGCATTCCCTCTATAAGCGATATCTTAGGATAAGTGCCTTTTTCTGTGTGACTTATTTCACTTAGAATCATCGTACCTAAATCCACTCATCATGCTGCTAAGTAGCCTTATGACATTGATTTCATGGCTGAGTGATATTCCATTGTGCCCAGTACCACCATTTCTTTATCCATTTTTCTCTTTCCTGGGATATTGAAGCTGTACCGAAGCGGAGATTCTTGGAAACAGAGCAGCCGTAAACTTTAGGGTGCCTGTGTCTTGTTGATTTTTAGTTTTCCCAATTTATACGCCCATGAGTGGAAGTGCCCTATGCTCTCTACGCTGTGTTTATTACTTGTTTCAGGACACACCGTACTCTTCTCCAGAGTGCCTGTTGGCAATTTACATCCCGCCCATCAGCGTAGCAAGGCTCCCATGTCTCCATGGCCTGTCCTGCTTTTCTGGTTTTTACACTTTGTTCAGCATGGCCCTTTTGACCGAGGGCAAGCGAGACTTCTTTGTAGCGCTGATTTGCCCTTCCGGCTTGCTTGGTTGGCCAAAAAGGGCGTATGCGTTTTTTCCTGAATATATTCAGGAAAAAACGCATACGCCCTTTTTGGCCAAGGGCATCATTATCAACGTTTTGCTGCTTTTCATGTGCTTTAAAGGCGAGTCGAATCTACCTCCTGAAATCTGTTTCCTGCAAATCTGCCTTGCTTTCAAATCCTCTTCGTTGCCTTCCCTCAATATATTTGTGGACGAGAGTTCTCATTTATAACTCTGCACGTTTGTGAATTGCAGTGCCCCTGAGCTCCATTTGTCTCCTCGCTTTTTTGGGAGCTGGCCGCAAAAGCGCAGGATTGCTTCAGGCCCTATTTTGGTTCTGGGGGGCAGGCTGAGCCTGTGGTTCATTCTTCTTCCTGATGGGAAAATGGAGTGACCTGTGCCTGTCCCAACACCTAGGGCTAGTCTCTCGTTGGTTCCCCGTCTTCCCGTTCATCCTCAGGACAAATTGCAACCTGGACGAAACAGGAGGTTAAAGGTGCTGATTCTCCAAGTAGAGAGATGGTTAGTCAAGCGGCTGGAATGGCGAACCCGAGCACAAGGAGAGGAGAAATGAGGTGCGTTTTAGAAACCTTTCCCGATCTCACTGCATACCATCTTCTGGGTTTCCCATGCATGTTTTGATGTAGGAAGATTCCCTTGTACCTGGAGATTTGAGAACCATGGGGTGGGTACCCCGCGGTATTACTTTAAAGTATCTGCATTTGCTCACCCAACCTCACCAATCCTCTCAGCCCCAAGAGTGTCCAGCCTTATGTCTCATCCAGCTGTGGGTCTAGATATGGTCAATCCAGGTTGCATCAGATACCCTGAACGGATTTTGTAAGAATTTCTCTCTCTTTCACTGTCTTTGCTTTGTGGGTTTTTTAAAGTAATGTATGTTTAGAATGGGGTTTGGCTGCTTTTCCCTGCTGCGTTTATGCCGCTTTACACCCTCTTGATTCACTTGCAGAGAGATATCGATACATAGGTTTTTGAGATTCATACTAGTCAGATATATTCTTGTGCGGTGACTAGGGGGTGTTGAGTCCAGTTCACTGAGCAGGGAGTAGGCCTTGTCTAGTACATATTTGGCTTATGGAGCGGTGTCTGAGCTAATTTCAAACCCTTGTTTTATGCATCACCCCACCTCACCTTTCCGGTTAAGTAGCCATAGTGTGTCTTCTAAAGGTGTGCCTCTGTTCTGTTTTGTAATTCAGTTCAAGTGTAGCGATTTTGGCATTCCCTCTATAAGCGATATCTTAGGATAAGTGCCTTTTTCTGTGTGACTTATTTCACTTAGAATCATCGTACCTAAATCCACTCATCATGCTGCTAAGTAGCCTTATGACATTGATTTCATGGCTGAGTGATATTCCATTGTGCCAAGTACCACCATTTCTTTATCCATTTTTCTCTTTCCTGGGATATTGAAGGTGTACCGAAGCGGAGATTCTTGGAAACAGAGCAGCCGTAAACTTTAGGGTGCCTGTGTCTTGTTGATTTTTAGTTTTCCCAATTTATACGCCCATGAGTGGAAGTGCCCTATGCTCTCTACGCTGTGTTTATTACTTGTTTCAGGACACACCGTACTCTTCTCCAGAGTGCCTGTTGGCAATTTACATCACGCCCATCAGCGTAGCAAGGCTCCCATGTCTCCATGGCCTGTCCTGCTTTTCTGGTTTTTACACTTTGTTCAGCATGGCCCTTTTGACTGAGGGCAAGCGAGACTTCTTTGTAGCGCTGATTTGCCCTTCCGGCTTGCTTGCTTGGCCTAAAAGGGCGTATGCGTTTTTTCCTGAATATATTCAGGAAAAAACGCATACGCCCTTTTTGGCCAAGGGCATCATTGTCAACGTTTTGCTGCTTTTCATGTGCTTTAAAGGCGAGTCGAATCTACCTCCTGAAATCTGTTTCCTGCAAATCTGCCTTGCTTTCAAATCCTCTTCGTTGCCTTCCCTCAATATATTTGTGGACGAGAGTTCTCATTTATAACTCTGCACGTTTGTGAATTGCAGTGCACCTGAGCTCCATTTGTCTCCTCGCTTTTTTGGGAGCTGGCCGCAAAAGCGCAGGATTGCTTCAGGCCCTATTTTAGTTCTGGGGGGCAGGCTGAGCCTGTGGTTCATTCTTCTTCCTGATGGGAAAATGGAGTGACGTATGCCTGTCCCAACACCTAGGGCTCGTCTCTCGTTGGTTCCGCGTCTTCCCGTTCATCCTCAGGACAAATTGCAACCTGTACAATCAGGAGGTTAAAGGTGCTGATTCTCCAAGTAGGGAGATGGTTAGTCAAGTGGCTGGAATGGCGAACCCGAGCACAAGGAGAGGAGAAATGAGGTGCGTTTTAGAAACCTTTCCCGATCTCTTGGCATACCATCTTCTGGGTTTCCCATGCATGTTTTGATGTAGGAAGATGCCCTTGTACCTGGAGATTTGAGACCCATGGGGTGTGTTCCCAGCAGTGTTACTTTAAAGTATCTGCATTTCTCACCCAACCTCACCAATCCGCTCAGCCCCAAGAGTGTCCAGCCTTATGTCTCATACAGCTGTGGGTCTAGATATGGTCAATCCAGGTTGCATCATAGAACCTGAACGGATTTTGTAAGAATTTCTGTCTCTTTCACTGTCTTTCTTTTGTAGGTTTTTTAAAGTAATGTATGTTTAGAATCGGGCTTGGCTGCTTTTCCCTGCTGTGTTAATGCCGCTTTACACCCTTTTGATTCACTTGCAGAGAGATATCGATACATAGGTTTTCAGATTCTTACTAGTCAGATATATTCTTGTGTGGTGACTAGGGTGTGTTGAGTCCAGTTCACTGAGCAGGGAGTAGGCCTTGTCTAGTACATATTTGGCTTATGGAGCGGTCTCTGAGCTAATTTCAAACCCTTGTTTTATGCATCACCCCACCTCACCTTTCCCGTTAAGCAGCCATAGTGTGTCTTCTAAAGGTGTGACAATGTTCTGTTTTGTAATTCAGTTCAAGTGTAGCGATTTTGACATTCCCCCTAAAAGCGATATCTTAGGATAAGTGTCTTTTTCTGTGTGACTTATTTCACTTAGAATCATCGTACCTAAATCCACTCATCATGCTGCTAACTAGCCTTATGACATTGATTTCATGGCTGAGTGATATTCCATTGTGCCAAGTACCACCATTTCTTTATCCATTTTTCTCTTTCCTGGGATATTGAAGGTGTACCGAAGCGGAGGTTCTTGGAAACAGAGCAGCCGTAAACTTTAGGGTGCCTGTGTCTTGTTGATTTTTAGTTTTCCCAATTTATACGCCCATGAGTGGAAGTGCCCTATGCTCTCTACGCTGTGTTTATTACTTGTTTCAGGACACACCGTACTCTTCTCCAGAGTGCCTGTTGGCAATTTACATCCCGCCCATCAGGGTAGCAAGGCTCCCATGTCTCCATGGCCTGTCCTGCTTTTCTGGTTTTTACACTTTGTTCAGCATGGCCCTTTTGACCGAGGGCAAGCGAGACTTCTTTGTAGCGCTGATTTGCCCTTCCGGCTTGCTTGGTTGGCCAAAAAGGGCGTATGCGTTTTTTCCTGAATATATTCAGGAAAAAACGCATACGCCCTTTTTGGCCAAGGGCATCATTGTCAACGTTTTGCCGCTTTTCATGTGCTTTAAAGGCGAGTCGAATCTACCTCCTGAAATCTGTTTCCTGCAAATCTGCCTTGCTTTCAAATCCTCTTCGTTGCCTTCCCTCAATATATTTGTGGACGAGAGTTCTCATTTATAACTCTGCACGTTTGTGAATTGCAGTGCCCCTGAGCTCCATTTGTCTCCTCGCTTTTTTGGGAGCTGGCCGCAAAAGCGCAGGATTGCTTCAGGCCCTATTTTGGTTCTGGGGGGCAGGCTGAGCCTGTGGTTCATTCTTCTTCCTGATGGGAAAATGGAGTGACCTGTGCCTGTCCCAACACCTAGGGCTAGTCTCTCGTTGGTTCCCCGTCTTCCCGTTCATCCTCAGGACAAATTGCAACCTGGACGAAACTGGAGGTTAAAGGTGCTGATTCTTCAAGTAGGGGGATGGTTAGTCAAGTGGCTGGAATGGCGAACCCGAGCACAAGGAGAGGAGAAATGAGGTGCGTTTTAGAAACCTTTCCCGATCTCACGGCATA